>NW_027143644.1:0-52289 GCF_026170545.1 Melanerpes formicivorus
CCAGCCCAGCCCCAGCCCTGCCCCATCCTAGCCCCAGCCCCAGCCCAGCCCCTGCCCTGGACCCAGCCCCAGCCCCACCCCAGCCTCAGCCCCGGCCCCGGCCCAGCCCTAGCCAAGCCCTGCCCCAGGTCCAGCCCGGCACCGAACCCAGCCCAGGCCCGGCCCCAGCCCTGCCCCAGCTCTGGCCCCAGCCCGAGCCCACGACCCTGCCCCAGCCCAGCCCCAGGCCTAGCCCAGCCCAGCCCCGGTCCCAGCCCAGCCCAAGCCCTGGCCCAGCCCCAGCCCCCATCCCCAGCCCCATCCTTGCCCCCAGCCCATGCCTAGCCTGGCCCCTGCCCCAGCCCCCAGCCCCAGCCCTACCCCAGTCCCTGCCCCAGCCAAGTCCTGGTCCCAGCCCAGGCCCAGCCCTGCCACAGCCCAAGGCCCACCCCTGGACCCATCCCTGGCCCCTGCCCCAGCCCCAGCCCTAGCCCAGCCCAGCCCCGGTCCCAGCCCCAGCCCAAGCCCTGGCCCAGCCCCAGCCCCATCCCCAGCCCCCATCCTTGCCCCCAGCCCATGCCTAGCCTGGCCCCTGCCCCAGCCCCAGCCCCAGCCCTACCCCAGTCCCTGCCCCAGCCAAGTCCTGGTCCCAGCCCAGCCCCAGCCCCAGCCCTACCCCAGCCCTGCCGCAGCCTTGGACCCAGCCCTGCCCCAGCCCCAGCCCTAGCCCAGCCCTGCCCTCAGCCCAGCCCTAGCTTGGCCACAGCCCTTTCCGCAGCCCCAGCCCCAGCCCCAGCCCCACCCTCGTCCCCAGCCCAGCCCCTGCCCCAGCCCTACCCCTGCCCAGTCACGGTCCATGCCCAGCCCCAGCCCTGCCCCAGCCCCGGCCCCAGCCCCAGCTCCAGCCCTGCCCAAGACTTGGTTCCATCCCCAGCCCTGCCCCAGCCCCAGCCCCAGCCCCAGCCCCAGGCCCATCCCCATCCCCATCCCCATCCCCATCCCCATCCCCATCCCCATCCCCATCCCCAGCCCCAGCCCTGCCCCAGCCCCAGCCCTGCCCCCAACCCAGCCCCAGCCATGCCCCCAGCCCAGACCTGACCCCAGCCCAGACCTGACCCTTGCCCCAGCCCAGCCCCAGCCTCCAGCCTACTCCAGCCCCAGCCCCTGCCCCAGGCCAGCCCCTGCCCTGCGTCAGCCCTGCCCCGGCCCTGGTCCCCAGCCCACCCCCAGCACAGCACCAGCACAGCCCCAGCCCTAGACCCAGCCCAGTTCCAGTCCCAGCCCCGGCTCCAGCCCAGCCCCAACCCCTTCCCCAGCCCTGCCCCAGCCCTAGCCCAGCCCCAGCCCAGCCCCAGCCAAAGCCCAGCATCAGCTCAGACCCTGCCCAGCCCCGGTCTTGGCCCCAGTCCCGGCTCCAGCCCTGCCCCCAGCCCCAGCCCACATCTCAGCCCCGACCCCAGCCCCTTAGCCCAGCCCCAGCCCTACCCCAGCCCCAGCTCAGCGAGACCCCCAGCTCAGCCCCTGCCCCAGCCCCAGCCTGGGCCCCAGCCCCGGCCCCAGCCCCGGCCGCAGCCCTACCCCAGCCCAGCCCTGCCCAAGCCCAAGTCCAGACCTGCACCCAGCTCAACCCCAGCCCAGCCCTAGCCCCAGTCTCGGCCCCAGCCCTGCCCCCAGGCCAGACCCAGCTCAGCCCCTGCCCAGCCCTGACCCAGCCCCAGCCCTAGCCCAGCCCTGCCCTCACCCCAGCCCCAGGCCCGGACCCAGCCCCGGCCTCAGCCCAGCCCTAACCTAGCCCTGCCCCAGCCCCAGGCCTAGTCCAGCCGTGCCCTCAGCCCAGCCCCAGCCCTGGACCAAGCCCTAGCCCTGAGCCGAACCCAGCCCCAGCCTGGCCCCAGCCCTGTCCCCAGCCCCAGCCACAGCCCAGCCCCAGGCCCAGCCCCAGCCTAGCCCCAGCCCTGCCCCAGCCGCAGCCCCAGGCCTGACCTCAGCCCTGCCCCAGACCCAGCTCTGCCCCCAGCCCAGCCCTGCCCAAGCCCAAGTCCAGACCTGCACCCAGCTCAACCCCAGCCCAGCCCTAGCCCCAGTCTCGGCCCCAGCCCTGCCCCCAGGCCAGACCCAGCTCAGCCCCTGCCCAGCCCTGGCCCCAGCCTCCAGCCCCAGCCCAGCCCCAGCCCAGCCCCAGCCCTGCCCCAGCCGCAGCCCAGCCCTAGCCCCAGCCCAGCCACAGCCCAGCCCTGTCCCAGCCCCAGCCCTAGCCCAGCCCTAACCTAGCCCTGCCCCAGCCCCAGGCCTAGCCCAGCCGTGCCCTCAGCCCAGCCCCAGCCCTGGACCAAGCCCCAGCCCTGAGCCGAACCCAGTCCCACCCTCGTCCCCAGCCCAGCCCCTGCCCCAGCCCTACCCCTGCCCAGTCACGGTCCATGCCCAGCCCCAGCCCTGCCCCAGCCCCCGCCCCAGCCCCAGCCCCAGCCCTGCCCAAGACTTGGTTCCAGCCCCAGCCCCAGCCCTGCCCCAGCCTCAGTCCTACACCAGCCCTGGCCCCAGCCCCAGCCCCAGCCCTGCCCCCAACCCAGCCCCAGCCATGACCCCAGCCCAGACCTGACCCCAGCCCCAGCCCAAGGCCCAGCCTCCAGCCTACTCCAGCCCCAGCCCCGGCCCCAACCTCAGTCCCAGCCCTACCTCAGACCCCAGCCCCTGCCCCCAGCCCAGACCCAGCCTTGTATCAGCCCTGCCCCAGCTCTAGTCCCCAGCCCAGCCCCAGCACGGCACCAGCACAGCCCCAGCCCTAGACCCAGCCCCACCCTCGCCACCAGCCCAGCCCCAGCCCCAACCCTGGCCCCATCCCCAGCCCTAGCCCAGCCGTGCCCTCAGCCCAGCCCCAGCCCTGGACCAAGCCCCAGCCCTGAGCAGAACCCTGCCCCAGCCTGGCCCCAGCCCTGTCCCCAGCCCCAGCCACAGCCCAGCCCCGGTCCCAGCCCAGCCCAAGCCCCAGCCCTGCCCTGGACCCAGCCCCAGCCCCACCCCAGCCTCATCCCCAGCCCAGGCCCAGCCCTGCCCCAGCCCAAGCCCCAGGCCCCAGCCCCATCCCCAGCCCGGCCCCAGCCCTGCCCCAGCTCTGGCCCCAGCCCTGTCCCCAGCCCCAGCCCTAGCCTAGTCCTGCCCTCAGCCCCAGCCCCTGACCAGCCCCTGCCTTGGACCCAGCCCCAGCCCAGCCCCAGCTCCAGCCCCAGCCCTGCCCCAGCCCAGCCCCAGCCACAGCGCAGCCCCAGCCCTGGACCCAGCCCCAGTCGCAGCCCCGGGCCCAGCCCAGCCCTAGCCCACACCAGCCCCACCCTCATCCCCAACCCATTTCCAGCCCCATCCCCAGCCCTGCCCGGCCCTGCCCTCAGCCAAGCCCCAGCCCCAGCCCGGCCCCAGGCCTGCCCCAGCCCTAGCCCAGCCCTGCCCTCAGCCCCGGCCCCAGCCCCAGCCCCACCCTCGGGCCCAGCCCAGCCCCTGCCCCAGCCTTGACTCGGCCCAGCCCCAGCCCCAGCCCAGCCCCTGCCCTGGACCCAGCCGCAGCCCCCGCCCGGGCCCAGTCCTGCCCCAGCCCCGGCCCCAGCCTCACCTTGGACCCAGCCCCAGCCCCAGCCCAGCCCCAGCTACCGCACAGACCCAGCCTTGCCCCAGCCCAGCCCCAGCCCTGCCCCAGCCCTGCCCCAGCCTAGCCCCAGCCCCAGCCCCAGCCCTGCCCCAGCCCTGCCCCAGCCTAGCCCCAGCCCCAGCCCCAGCCCTGCCCTGGACCCAGCCCAGCCCAAGCCCTGGCCCAGCCCCAGCCCAAACCCCATCCTTGCCCCCAGCCCAGCCCTAGCCCTGCCCCAGTCCCAGCCCCAGCCCAGCCCCAGCCCTTGACCCAGCCCCAACCCCAGCCCCAGCCCAGCCCTAGCCCAGCCCTGACCCAGCCCCAGCCCTAGCCCAGCCCTGCCCTCAGCCCAGCCCCAGGCCCGGACCCAGCCTCGGCCTCAGCCCAGCCCTAACCTAGCCCTGCCCCAGCCCCAGACCTAGCCCAGCCGTGCCCTCAGCCCAGCCCCAGCCCTGGACCAAGCCCCAGCCCTGAGCCGAACCCAACCCCAGCCTGGCCCCAGCCCTGCCCTAGCTCCAGCCCTAGCCCTGTCCCCAGCCTCGGCCCGTTCCCCTGCCCCAGTCCCAGTCCTGCCCCATCCCAGCCCCCAGCCCCAGCCCTGCCCTCAGCCCAGATCCAGACCCAGCCTGGCCGCAGCCCTGGCTCCAGCCCCAGCCCCATCCCTGCCCATGCTTTGGTTCCAGCCCCAGCCCCAGCCCTGCGCCAACCCAGCCCCAGCCCAAGGCCCAGCCTCAAGCCTAGTCCTGCCCCAGCCCAAGCCCCAATCCAGTGCCAGACCTACCCCTACCTCAGCCCTGCCCCGGCCCAGCCCCAGCCCCAGCCCAGCCCCAGCCACAGGCCCAGCCCTGCCCCAGCCCCAGCCTTGAACCGAACCCAGCCCCAGCCCTACCCCAGCCCTGCCCCAGCCCAGCCCCTGCCCCAGCCGCAGCCCCAGGCCTGACCTCAGCCCTGCCCCAGCCCTGGCTCCTGACCCAACCCTGGCTCCAGCCCTAGCCCCAGCCCTGTCCACAGCCCCAGCCCCAGCCCCAGCCCCACCCTCGCCACCAGCCCAGCCCCAGACCCAACCTTGGCCCCAGCCCAGCCCCAGTTCCAGCCCTGCCCCAGCCCTGCCCCTGCCCTGGCCCCAGACTTGGCCCCAGCCCAGCCCCAGGCCTAGCCCTGCCCCAGAACCCGCCCCACAGCCAGCCCCAGCCCCAGCCCTGTGCCAGCCCTACCCCAGCCCAGCCCCGGTCCCAGCCCAGCCCAAGCCCTGGCCCAGCCCCAGCACAAACCCCATCCTTGCCCCCAGCCCAGCCCTAGCCCTGCCCCAGCCCCAGCCCAGCCCCAGATCTGGACCCAGCCCCAGCCCCACCCCAGCCTCATCCCCAGCCCAGGCCCAGCCCTGCCCCAGCCCCAGCCCCAGCCCCACCCCCGGACCCATCCCTTGGCCCCTGCCCCAGGCCCAGCCCTAGCCTAGCTCTGCCCTCAGCCCCAGCCCCAGCCCCAGCCCCACCCTTGGCCCCAGCCCAGCCCCAGCCCCAGGCCCAGCCCCAGGCTAGCCCCAGCCCTCTCCCCAGCCCCAGCCACAGCCCAGCCCCAGGCCCAGCCCCAGCCTAGCCCCAGCCCTGCCCCAGCCCCAGCCCCTGGCCGGACCTCAGCCCTGCACCAGCCCTGGCTCCTGCCCCAGCCCTGGCTCCAGCGCCAGCCCCAGCCCTGCCCATGCCTTGGTTCCAGCCCCAGCCCCAGCCCTGCGCCAACCCAGCCCCAGCCCAAGGCCTAGCCTCAAGCCTAGTCCTGCCCCAGCCCTGGCCCCAATCCAGCCCCAGCCCTACCCCTACATCAGCCCCAGCCCAGTCCCCACCCTCGCCACCAGACAAAGCCACAGCCCCACCCCTGTGCCAGTCCTACCCCAGCCCAGCCCCGGTCCCAGCCCACCCCAAGCCCCAGCCCTGCCCTGGACCCAGCCCCAGCCCCACCCCAGCCTCATCCCCAGCCCAGGCCCAGCCCTGCCCCAGCCCAAGCCCCAGGCCCCATCCCCATCCCCATCCCGGCCACAGCCCAGGCCAAGCCCCAGCCCAGCCCTAGCCCAGCCCTGCCCCAGTCTCAGCCCTGCACCGAACCCAGCCCCAGCCCGGCCCCAGCCCTGCCCCAGCTCTGGCCCCAGCCCTGTCCTCAGCCCCGGCCCCTGCCCCAGGCCCAGCCCTAGCCCAGCCCTGCCCTCAGCCCCAGCCCTTGCCCCAGCCCAGCCCCAGCCACAGCCCAGCCCCAGCCCTGGACCCAGCCCCAGTCGCAGCCCCAGGCCCAGCCCAGCCCCAGCCCAGCCCCAGCCACAGCCCCAGCCCTGCCCCAGCCCACCTCCAGCCACAGCCCAGCCACAGCCCTGGACCCAGCCCCAGCCCTGCCCGGCCCTGCCCTCAGCCAAGCCCCAGCCCCACCCCGGACCCAGTCCTGCCCCAGCCTAGCACCAGCCCCAGTCCAGCCCCTGCACTGGACCCAGTCCCAGCCCCAGCCCTGCCCCAGCCTAGCCCCAGCCCCAGTCCAGCCCCACCCTGGACCCAGCCCCAGCCCCAGACCAGCCCCAGCCCTGCCCCAGCCCAGCCCCAGCCCCAGTCCAGACCCTGCCCTGGACCCAGCTCCAGCCCCACCGCAGCCTCATCCCCAGCCCAGGCCCAGCCCTGCCCCGGCCCAGCCCCAGCCCCATCCGGGCCACAGCCCAGGCCAAGCCCCAGCCCAGCCCTAGCCCAGGCCTGCCCCAGCTCCAGCCCTGCACCGAACCCAGCCCCAGCCCGGCCCCCAGCCCTGCCCCAGCTCTGGCCCCAGCCCTGTCCTCAGCCCCGGCCCCTGCCCCAGCTCCAGCCCCAGCCCAGCCCCTGCCCCAGCCCTGACTCGGCCCAGCCCCAGCCCCAGCCCAGCCCCTGCCCTGGACCCAGACCCAGACCCAGGCCGGCCCCAGTCCTGCCCCAACCCCGGCCCCAGCCCCACCTTGGACCCAGCCCTGGCCCCAGCCCAGCCCCAGCTACCGCACAGCCCCAGCCCTGCCCCAGCCCTGCCCCAGCCTAGCCCCAGCCCCAGCCCAGCCGTGCCCTGGACCCACCCCCAGACCCAGCCCAGACTCATCCCGAGCCCAGGCACAGCCCTGCCCCAGCCCCAGCCCCAGCCCCGGCCCCAGCCCGGGCCCCAGCCAAGCCCCAATCACGGCCCCATCCCCAGCCCCAGCTCAGCCCCTGCCCTGGACCCAGCCCCAGCCCCAGCCCCAGCCCAGCCCTAGCCCCAGCCCCAGCCCTGCCCCAGCCCATCCCCAGCCACAGCCCAGCCACAGCCCTGGACCCAGCAACAGTCGCAGCCCCGGCCCCAGCCCAGCCCTAGCCCAGCCCCAGCCCCACCCTCAGCCCCAGCCCAGCTCCAGCCACTGCCCAGCCACAGCCCTGGACCCAGCCCCAGCCCAGCCCCATCCCCAGTCCGGCCCCAGTCCTGCCCCAGTCCGGGCCCCAGCCCCACCCTGGACCCAGCCCCAGCCCCAGCCCCAGTCCAGCCCCTGCCCTGGACCCAGTCCCAGCCCCAGCCGTGCCCCAGGTTAGCCCCAGCCCCACCCTGGACCCAGCCCCAGCCTCAGCCCTGCCCCCAGCCCAAGCCCCAGCCCCAGCCCCATCCGTTCCCCAAGCCCAGCCCAACCCCATCCCCATCTCTGCCCCCAGCCCAGCCCCAGCCACCGCCCAGCCCCAGGCCCAGCCCCAGCCTAGCCCCAGCCCTGTCCCCAGCCCCAGCCACAGCCCAGCCCCAGGCCCAGGCCCAACCTAACCCCAGCCCTGCCCCAGGCCCAGCCCCAGGCCTGACCTTAGCCCTGCCCCAGCCCTGGCTCCTGCCCCAGCCCCAGCCCCACCCCTGTGCCAGCCCTACCCCAGCCCAGCCTCGGTCCCAGCCCAGCCCAAGCCCCAGCCCCGTCCTAGACCCAGCCCCAGCCCCACCCCAGCCTCATCCCCAGCCCAGGCCCAGCCCTGCCCTGGCCCAGCCCCAGCCCCACCCACAGCCCCAGCCCATCTCCAGGCCCAGCCCCAGCCCCAGCCCCAGCCCAACTCCAGCCACAGCCCTGCCCCAGCGCTGGACCCAGCCCTGGACCCAGCTCCACCCCCGGCTCCATCCCTGCCCCAGCCCATCCCTAGCCCAGCCCTGTCCCAGCCCCAGCCCTAGCCCCAGCCCTGCCCCAGGCCCAGCCCCAGGCCTGACCTTAGCCCTGCCCCAGCCCTGGCTCCTGCCCCAGCCCTGGCTCCAGCGCCAGCCCCAGCCCTGCCCATGCCTTGGTTCCAGCCCCAGCCCCAGCCCTGCGCCAACCAAGCCCCAGCCCAAGGCCCCACCTCAAGCCTAGTCCTGCCCCAGCCCAAGCCCCAATCCAGCCCCAGCCCTACCCCTACCTCAGCCCTAGCCCCAGCCCTGTCCGCAGCCCCAGCCCCAGGCCCAGCCCCACCCTCGCCACCAGCCCATCCCCAGCCCCAACCTTGGCCCCAGCCCAGCCCCAGTTCCAGCCCTGCCCCAGCCCTGCCCCTGCCCCGGCCCCAGCCCCGGCCCCAGACTCGGCCCCAGCCACAGCCTCAGCCCTAGCCCTGCCTCAGTCCCAGCCCCAGCCTCATCCCCAGCCCAGGCCCAGACCTGCCCCAGCCCCAGCCCCACCCCCAGACCCATCCCCAGTCCCAGCCCAGCCGTAGCCCAGCCCTGCCCCAACCCCAGCCCTGCACCGAACCCAGACCCAGCCCGGCCCCAGCCCTGCCCCAGCTCTGGCCCCAGCCCTGTCCCCAGCCCCGGCCCCTGCCCCAGCCCCAGCCCTAGCCCAGCCATGCCCTCAGCCCCAGCCCCAGCCCCAGCTCCACCCTCGGCCCCAGCCCAGCCGCAGCCCCAGCCCAGCCCCTGCCCTGGACCCAGTCCCAGCCCCAGCCTAGCCCCAGCCCCAGCCCTGCCCCAACCCATCCCTAGACCCAGACCAAGCCCAAGCCCTGCCCCAGTTCCTGCCCCAGCCCAGTCCTGGTCCCAGCCCAGCCACAGCCCAGCCCCAGCACTGCCCCAGCCCAGCCCCAGCCCCAGCCCAGCCCGAACCCTGGACCCAGCCCCAGCCCCACCCCTGGCCCCATCCCCAGCCCTAGCCCAGCCGTGCCCTCAGCCCAGCCCCAGCCCTGGACCAAGCCCCAGCCCTGAGCAGAACCCTGCCCCAGCCTGGCCCTAGCCCTGCCCTAGCTCCAGCCCTAGACCTGTCCCCAGCCTCGGCCCGTACCCCTGCCCCAGTCCCAGTCCTGCCCCATCCCAGCCCCCAGCCCCAGCCCTGCTCTCAGCCCAGCCCCAGACCCAGCCTGTCCCCAGCCCTGTCCACAGCCTCAGCCACAGCCCAGCCCCAGGCCCTGCCCCAGCCTAGCCACAGCCCTGCCCCAGCCCTGGCTCCTGCCCCAGCCCTGTCCCCAACCCCAGCCCCAGCCCTGCCCCAGCCCTGGCTCCTGCCCCAGCCCTGCCCTCAGCCCCAGCCCCAGCCCCAGCCCCACCCTCGGCCCCTGCCCCAGCCCTGCCCCGGCCCAGCCCCAGCCCCAGGAGAGCCCCTGCCCTGGACCCAGGCCCAGCCCCAGCCCCAGCCCCAGCCCAGCCCCTGCCCAGGACCCAGCCCCAGCCCCAGCCCCAGCCCAGCCCCTGCCCTGGACCCAGGCCCAGCCCCAGCCCCAGCCCAGCCCCTGCCCAGGACCCAGGCCCAGCCCCAGCCCCAGCCCTGGACCTAGCCCCAGTCACAGCCCCGGTCCCAGCGCAGCTCCAGCCCACCCCCATCCCCAGCCCTGCCCCAGCCCTGCCCTCCGTCCAGCCCCAGCCCCAGCCCGGCCCCAGTCCTGCCTCAGCCCTGGACACAGCCCCACCCTGGACCAAGCCCCAGCCCCAGCCCCAGCCCAGCCCCAGTCCTGCCC
The DNA here is from genome assembly GCF_026170545.1 of Melanerpes formicivorus. Taxonomy (NCBI): domain Eukaryota; kingdom Metazoa; phylum Chordata; class Aves; order Piciformes; family Picidae; genus Melanerpes; species Melanerpes formicivorus. The sequence continues at coordinate 9,508 of NW_027143644.1, forward strand.
CAGCCTAGCCCCAGCCCCAGTCAAGCCCCTGCCCTGGACCCAGTCCCAGACCCAGCCCAGCCCCAGCCCAGCCCCAGCCACCGCCGAGCCCCAGCCCTGCAACCAGTCCATCCCCAGCCTGACCCTGCACCCAGCCCTGCCCCAGCCCAGCCCTGCCCCGGCCCAGCCCCAGCCGCAGCCCCAGCCCCAGCCAAGCCCCACTCATGGCCCCATCCCCGGTCCCAGCCCAGCCCTGCCCCAGTCCCAGCCCTGCCCCGGCCCAGCCCCAGCCCAGCCCAAGCCCCAGCCCCAGCCCCAGACCAGCCCCAGCCACAGCCCAGCCCCAGCCCCGGCCCCAGCCCAGCACTAGCCCAGCCCCAGCCCCACCCTCAGCCCCAGCCCAGCTCCAGTCCCAGCCCAGCCCAGCCCTAGCCCTGCCCTAGCCCAGCCCCAGCCCTGGACCAAGCCCCAGCCCTGAGCCAAACCCAGCCCCAGCCTGGCCCCAGCCCTGCCCTAGCTCCAGCCCTAGCCCTGTCCCCAGCCTTGGCCCGTGCCCCTGCCCCAGTCCCAGTCCTGCCCCATCCCAGCCCCCAGCCCCAGCCCTGCCCTCAGCCCAGCCCCAGACCCAGCCTGGCCCCAGCCCTGTCCCCAAACCCAGCCCCAGCCACAGCCCTGCCCCAGCCGCAGCCCCAGGCCTGACCTCAGCCCTGCCCCTGCCCCAGCCCCAGACCCGGCCCCAGACTTGGCCCCAGCCCAGCCCCAGGCCTAGCCCTGCCCCAGTCCCTGCTCCAGACCCAGCCACAGCCCCAGCCCTGTGCCAGCCCTACCCCAGCTCAGCCCCGGTCCCAGCCCAGCCCAAGCCCTGGCCCAGCACCAGCCCAAACCCCATCCTTGCCCCCAGCCCAGCCCTAGCCCTGCCCCAGTCCCAACCCCAGCCCAGCCCCAGCCCTGGACCCAGTCCCAGCCCCACCCCAGCCTCATCCCCAGCCCAGCCCCAGCCCCAGCCCCAGCCCCACCCTCGGCCCCAGCCCAACCCCTGACCCAGCCTTGCACCGGCCCAGCCCCAGCCCCAGTCCAGCCCCTTCCCTGGACCAACCACAGACCCATCGTGGACCCAGCCACAGCTGCAGCCCTCTCCCAGTCCCCGCACCAGCATCAGCCCCAGCCCCACCCCCGGCCCCATCCCCGGCCCCAGCCCAGCCCTGCCCCAGCCCAGCCCTGCCCCAGCCCCAGCCTTGCACCGAACCCAGCCCCAGCCCTGCCCCAGCCCAGCCTTGCCCCGGCCCAGCCCCAGTCCAGCCCCTGCCCTGGACCCAGCCCCAGCCCCAGCCCGGTCCCAGTCCTGCCCCAGCCCCGGCCCCAGCCCCACCTTGGACCCAGCCCCAGCCCCAGCCCAGCCCCAGCCCTGCCCCAGCCTAGCCCCAGCCCCAGCCCAGCCCCAGCCACCGCCCAACCCCAGTCCTCCCCCATCCCAGCCCCACCCACACCCTGGACCCAGCCCCTGCCCCAGCCCTGCCCCAGCCCCAGCCCTGCATCGAATTCAGCCCCAGCCCGGCTGCAGCCCAGCCCCAGCTCTGTCCCCAGCCCTTTCCCCAGCCCTGGCCTCTGCCCCAGCCCCAGCCCTAGCCCAGCCATGCCCTCAGCCCCAGCCCCAGCCAAAGCCCCACCGTCGGCCCCAGCCCAGCCCCTGCCCCAGCCTTGCCCCGGCCCAGCCCCAGCTCCAGCCCCAGCCCAACCCCTGCCCTGGACCCAGCCCCAGCCCCAGCCCAGCCCCAGCCCCAGCCCCAGCCCTGCCCCAGCCCAGCCCCAGCCACAGCCCTGCCGCAGCCCAGCCCCCAGCCCCAGTCCTGCCCTCAGCCCAGCCCAGACCCAGCCTGGCCTCAGCCCTGCCCTCAGCCCCAGCCCCAGCCCCACCCTCGGCCCCAGCCCAGCACTGCCCCGGCCCAGCCCCAGCCCCAGCCCCAGCCCCAGCCAAGCCCCACTCATGGCCCCATCCCCTGTCCCAGCCCAGCCCTTCCCCAGCCCCAGCCCCAGCCCCAGCCCTGCCCCAGCCCAGCCCCAGCCCTGGATCCAGCCCCAGCCCCAGCCCAAGCCCCAGCCCAGCCCTGGATCCAGCCCCAGCCCCACCCTCAGCCCCAGCCCCAGCCCTGCCCCAGCCCTGCCCCAGCCACAGCCCAGCCACAGCCCTGGACCAAGCCCCAGCCCAGCCCCAGCCCTAGCCCTGCCCTAGCCCAGCCCCAGCCCTGGACCAAGCCCCAGCCCTGAGCCGAACCCAGCCCCAGCCTGGCCCCAGCCCTGCCCTAGCTCCAGCCCTAGCCCTGTCCCCAGCCTTGGCCCGTGCCCCTGCCCCAGTCCCAGTCCTGCCCCATCCCAGCCCCCAGCCCCAGTCCTGCCTCAGCCCTGGACACAGCCCCACCCTGGACCAAGCCCCAGCCCCAGCCCCAGCCCAGCCCCAGTCCTGCCCCAGCCTAGCCCCAGCCCCAGTCAAGCCCCTGCCCTGGACCCAGTCCCAGACCCAGCCCAGCCCCAGCCCAGCCCCAGCCACCGCCGAGCCCCAGCCCTGCAACCAGTCCATCCCCAGCCTGACCCTGCACCCAGCCCTGCCCCAGCCCAGCCCTGCCCCGGCCCAGCCCCAGCCGCAGCCCCAGCCCCAGCCAAGCCCCACTCATGGCCCCATCCCCGGTCCCAGCCCAGCCCTGCCCCAGTCCCAGCCCTGCCCCGGCCCAGCCCCAGCCCAGCCCAAGCCCCAGCCCCAGCCCCAGACCAGCCCCAGCCACAGCCCAGCCCCAGCCCCGGCCCCAGCCCAGCACTAGCCCAGCCCCAGCCCCACCCTCAGCCCCAGCCCAGCTCCAGTCCCAGCCCAGCCCAGCCCTAGCCCTGCCCTAGCCCAGCCCCAGCCCTGGACCAAGCCCCAGCCCTGAGCCAAACCCAGCCCCAGCCTGGCCCCAGCCCTGCCCTAGCTCCAGCCCTAGCCCTGTCCCCAACCTTGGCCCGTGCCCCTGCCCCAGTCCCAGTCCTGCCCCATCCCAGCCCCCAGCCCCAGCCCTGCCCTCAGCCCAGCCCCAGACCCAGCCTGGCCCCAGCCCTGTCCCCAAACCCAGCCCCAGCCACAGCCCTGCCCCAGCCGCAGCCCCAGGCCTGACCTCAGCCCTGCCCCTGCCCCAGCCCCAGACCCGGCCCCAGACTTGGCCCCAGCCCAGCCCCAGGCCTAGCCCTGCCCCAGTCCCTGCTCCAGACCCAGCCACAGCCCCAGCCCTGTGCCAGCCCTACCCCAGCTCAGCCCCGGTCCCAGCCCAGCCCAAGCCCTGGCCCAGCACCAGCCCAAACCCCATCCTTGCCCCCAGCCCAGCCCTAGCCCTGCCCCAGTCCCAACCCCAGCCCAGCCCCAGCCCTGGACCCAGTCCCAGCCCCACCCCAGCCTCATCCCCAGCCCAGCCCCAGCCCCAGCCCCAGCCCCACCCTCGGCCCCAGCCCAACCCCTGACCCAGCCTTGCACCGGCCCAGCCCCAGCCCCAGTCCAGCCCCTTCCCTGGACCAACCACAGACCCATCGTGGACCCAGCCACAGCTGCAGCCCTCTCCCAGTCCCCGCACCAGCATCAGCCCCAGCCCCACCCCCGGCCCCATCCCCGGCCCCAGCCCAGCCCTGCCCCAGCCCCAGCCTTGCACCGAACCCAGCCCCAGCCCTGCCCCAGCCCAGCCTTGCCCCGGCCCAGCCCCAGCCCAGCCCCAGCCCTGCCCCAGCCTAGCCCCAGCCCCAGCCCAGCCCCAGCCACCGCCCAACCCCAGTCCTCCCCCATCCCAGCCCCACCCACACCCTGGACCCAGCCCCTGCCCCAGCCCTGCCCCAGCCCCAGCCCTGCATCGAATTCAGCCCCAGCCCGGCCGCAGCCCAGCCCCAGCTCTGTCCCCAGCCCTTTCCCCAGCCCTGGCCTCTGCCCCAGCCCCAGCCCTAGCCCAGCCATGCCCTCAGCCCCAGCCCCAGCCAAAGCCCCACCGTCGGCCCCAGCCCAGCCCCTGCCCCAGCCTTGCCCCGGCCCAGCCCCAGCTCCAGCCCCAGCCCAACCCCTGCCCTGGACCCAGCCCCAGCCCCAGCCCAGCCCCAGCCCCAGCCCCAGCCCTGCCCCAGCCCAGCCCCAGCCACAGCCCTGCCGCAGCCCAGCCCCCAGCCCCAGTCCTGCCCTCAGCCCAGCCCAGACCCAGCCTGGCCTCAGCCCTGCCCTCAGCCCCAGCCCCAGCCCCACCCTCGGCCCCAGCCCAGCACTGCCCCAGCCCAGCCCCAGCCCCAGCCCCAGCCCCAGCCAAGCCCCACTCATGGCCCCATCCCCTGTCCCAGCCCAGCCCTTCCCCAGCCCCAGCCCCAGCCCCAGCCCTGCCCCAGCCCAGCCCCAGCCCTGGATCCAGCCCCAGCCCCAGCCCAAGCCCCAGCCCAGCCCTAGCCCAGCCCCAGCCCCACCCTCAGCCCCAGCCCCAGCCCTGCCCCAGCCCTGCCCCAGCCACAGCCCAGCCACAGCCCTGGACCAAGCCCCAGCCCAGCCCCAGCCCTAGCCCTGCCCTAGCCCAGCCCCAGCCCTGGACCAAGCCCCAGCCCTGAGCCGAACCCAGCCCCAGCCTGGCCCCAGCCCTGCCCTAGCTCCAGCCCTAGCCCTGTCCCCAGCCTCGGCCCGTGCCCCTGCCCCAGTCCCAGTCCTGCCCCATCCCAGCCCCCAGCCCCAGCCCTGCCCTCAGCCCAGCCCCAGCCCCAGCCTGGCCCCAGCCCTACCCTAGCTCCAGCCCCAGCCCTGTCCCCAGCCCCAGCCCTAGCCAAGCCCTGCCCTCAGCCCCAGCCCCAGCCCCAGCCCCACCATCGGCCCCAGCCCAGCCCCTGCCCCAGCCCTGCCCCGGCCCAGCCCCAGCCCAGCACCTGCCCTGGACCCAGGCCCAGCCCCAGCCCCAGCCCAGCCCCTGCCCTGGTCCCAGGCCCAGCCCCAGCCACAGCCCAGCCCCAGCCCTGGACTCAGCCCCAGTCACAGCCCCGGCCCCAGCGCAGCTCCAGCCCACCCCCATCCCCAGCCCTGCCCCAGCCCTGCCCTCTGCCCAGCCCCAGCCCCAGCCCGGCCCCAGTCCTGCCTCAGCCCTGGACACAGCCCCACCCTGGACCCAGCCCCAGCCCCAGCCCAGCCCCAGCCCTGCCCCAGCCCCAGTCAAGCCCCTGCCCTGGTCCCAGTCCCAGCCCCAGCCCAGCCCCAGCCCAGCCCCAGCCACCGCCGAGCCCCAGCCCTGCAACCAGTCCAGCCCCAGCCTGACCCTGCACCCAGCCCCAGCCCCAGCCCTCTCCCAGTCCCCGCCCCAGCAGCAGCCACAGCCCCAGCCCCGGCCCCATCCCCGGCCCCAGCCCAGCCCTGCCCCAGCCCGCGCCCTGCCCCAGCCCCAGCCCTGCCCCGAACCCAGCCCCAGCCTGGCCCCTGCCCTGCCCCAGCCCAGCCCTGCCCCGGCCCAGCCCCAGCCCCAGCCCCAGCCCCAGCCAAGCCCCACTCATGGCCCCATCCCCGGTCCCAGCCCAGCCCTGCCCCAGTCCCAGCCCTGCCCCGGCCCAGCCCCAGCCCAGCCCAAGCCCCAGCCCAGCCCAAGCCCCAGCCCCACCCCCAGACCCATCCCCAGTCCCAGCCCAGCCGTAGCCCAGCCCTGCCCCAACCCCAGCCCTGCACCGAACCCAGCCCCAGCCCGGCTCCAGCCCAGCCCCAGCTCTGGCCCCAGCCCTGTCCCCAGCCCCGGCCCCTGCCCCAGCCCCAGCCCTAGCCCAGCCATGCCCTCAGCCCCAGCCCCAGCCCCAGCCCCACCCTCGGCCCCGGCCCAGTCCCAGCCCCAGCCCAGCCCCAGCCCAGCCCCAGCCACCGCCGAGCCCCAGCCCTGCAACCAGCCCTAGCCCTGACCTGGACCCAGCCCCAGCACCACCCCAGCCTCATCCCCTGCCCAGCCCCAGCCCTGCCCCAGCCCAAGCCCCAGCACCAGCCCCATCCCCATCCCCATCCCTGCCCCCAGCCCAGCCGTGCCCTCAGCCCAGCCCCAGCCCTGGACCAAGCCCCAGCCCTGAGCAGAACCCTGCCCCAGCCTGGCCCCAGCCCTGCCCTAGCTCCAGACCTAGCCCTGTCCCCAGCCTCGGCCCGTGCCCCTGCCCCAGTCCCAGTCCTGCCCCATCCCAGCCCCCAGCCCCAGCCCTGCCCTCAGCCCAGCCCCAGACCCAGCCTGTCCCCAGCCTGGTCCACAACCTCAGCCACAGCCCAGCCCCAGGCCCTGCCCCAGCCTAGCCACAGCCCTGCCCCAGCCCTGGCTCCTGCCCCAGCCCTGTCCCCAGCCCCAGCCCCAGCCCTGCCCCAGCCCTGGCTCCTGCCCCAGCCCTGTCCCCAGCCCCAGCCCCAGCCCTGCCCCAGCCCTGGCTCCTGCCCCAGCCCTGCCCTCAGCCCCAGCCCCAGCCCCAGCCCCACCCTCAGCCCCTGCCCCAGCCCTGCCCCGGCCCAGCCCCAGCCCCAGGAGAGCCCCTGCCCTGGACCCAGGCCCAGCCCCAGCCCCAGCCCCAGCCCCAGCCCAGCCCCTGCCCTGGACCCAGGCCCAGCCCCAGCCACAGCCCAGCCCCAGCCCTGGACCTAGCCCCAGTCACAGCCCCGGCCCCAGTGCAGCTCCAGCCCACCCCCATCCCCAGCCCTGCCCCAGCCCTGCCCTCTGCCCAGCCCCAGCCCCAGCCTGGCCCCAGTCCTGCCTCCGCCCTGGACACAGCCCCACCCTGGACCCAGCCCCAGCCCCAGCCCAGCCCCAGCCCTGCCCCAGCCTAGCCCCATCCCCAGTCAAGCCCCTGCCCTGGACCCAGTCCCAGACCCAGCCCAGCCCCAGCCCAGCCCCAGCCACCGCCGAGCCCCAGCCCTGCAACCAGTCCAGCCCCAGCCTGACCCTGCACCCAGCCCCAGCCCCAGCCCTCTCCCAGTCCCCGCCCCAGCAGCAGCCACAGCCACAGCCCCAGCCCCGGCCCCATCCCCGGCCCCAGCCCAGCCCTGCCCCAGCCCGCGCCCTGCCCCAGCCCCAGCCCTGCCCCGAACCCAGCCCCAGCCTGGCCCCAGCCCTGCCCCAGCCCAGCCCTGCCCCAGCCCAGCCTCAGCCGCAGCCCCAGCCCCAGCCAAGCCCCACTCATGGCCCCATCCCCGGTCCCAGCCCAGCCCTGCCCCAGTCCCAGCCTTGCCCCGGCCCAGCCCCAGCCCAGCCCAAGCCCCAGCCCCAGCCCCAGCCCTGCCCCAGACCAGCCCCAGCCACAGCCCAGCCCCAGCCCTGGATCCAGCATCAGCCCCAGCCCCGGCCCCAGCCCAGCCCTAGCCCAGCCCCAGCCCCACCCTCAGCCCCAGCCCAGCTCCAGTCCCAGCCCAGCCCCAGCCCTAGCCCTGCCCTAGCCCAGCCCTGTTGTCGGACAAGAGGGGACATGGGTCCCAGGAACACCTGTGCAATTCAGGCCTTGAAGAATTCTCTGTTGATAATATACTGGCGGAGTAGGAGATGTGAGAAAGTGCTGATTGCTTGGTATGCTGAAGTCCAGCTGCCCCTGAGATGGGAGGCAAGCAAGATAAGGAGGAGGCGAGATCTGGGAAAGAGAGCAATTAGGCCGGATGGAAGAATTCCACAGAGTTGTGAAAACAATGATGTAACCTTTTAGAGAGCAACCAATAGTATGTTGCCAAGTGGGCATAATTATAGCAAACTGTATATAAGATGTGTCTGATGCTCAATAAAGTTGGAATCCGCTGATCACATAGGTCGAATAAGCGGCCCCCTTCTTGCAGTAAGTGGCGCTCGAACACGGGACCCTAATGAAGACAAACGTTAGGGTTTAAGAAGTTCTTCGGGACGTTGGGAGATTCGCAGTAAGCCGGGAGGCAAGAAGACGGCCGGCCCGGGATAGCAGTACCGGAGGCTGCAAGAAAAGGGAAGACAGCCTTGAAGCCGAAGACGCTGTAGAGCCGGAAACTGCTTAAACGAGGTCTGTGCGCACAGGTATTAACGTTTAAATACGGACATGGATAGGCAGGCAGCGTATGATTTATTTAAATGCTTTTTAGAAAAGCGACAGTGTAAGTTAAATTTTAAAAAGGAGTTGGTGCCGCTGTTAAGCTATGCAGAAGAGTTAGGATATTTTAAGGACCCAAATGAGGTGTTTGAAAGAGTGCAGTGGAAAAAGTTTGGACAGGACTTGTGGCTGCATGGCTTAGATGATGAAAAACGAGCAAAGGAGTGTGGAAAATGGTGGAAGATGGTTATGACAGCATTGGATCAGCATCGTGCTGAGCAAATGGCAGCTTATCAAGCCAGGGTACGATTAGATCATACGGACCCAAATGGAGCAAGTGTTACACATGCTGGGTTGCCTTTGTCAGAAGAGGTTCAGGATTATTTAAGAAAGGAGAAGGCTGCGTGTGTAAAAGGGTTAGGTGGCAGAGTCGAATTACAATCTGTAACACAGGACTCTGCTGGGGAGTCTTCCCCGTCTCTTTTAGCTGAGCAAATTGTACAGGACAAGAAAGTAGGTGAGGGAGAGGAGACAAACAGGGCGGTAGATCCTGGAGGTAGTGTTAAAGATCATGCAAGAAAGCACACAGAGTATTGGCGAAAGGTTGCAGAACACTTAAACGCCGAAGGAGATCAGGAAGGGCTTAGCCGGCTGGCTGCTTCACATCAAGCTTTTCCAGTAATGTATACACAGGTCCCTGGGGAGCAGAATGTTGTCCAGGCTGATGTAACCCAATTGCCATGGAAATTGTTATCTCAATTACGACAGACTGCGAGTCAGTTTGGGATTCAATCTGAACCAGCTAGACAGATGATTGATTTTATTTACATGAACTATAATATGTTACCTAGAGATTCTTATAATGTTATGAAGCTGATCCTAACAGCATCTCAATTTATGACATTTTTGAATGAGTGGGAACACCTAGCTAGACAATCAGCTGGAGTACAAAGACAGCAAAACGACCCACTATTTGATGTAACAGTAGATCAGTTGTGTGGAACAGGACAGTATGAGAGACCAGAGTTACAGGCACTTTTACAGCCGCCTGTTTTGCAAGCATCAGCCCAGATAGTGAGGATGGCTTTTGACAAGCAGAAGGATGGAAATGCAAATCCTCACTATATGGGAATTAAGCAAGGTAGACAGGAACCTCTTGGCGAATTTGTGGATAAGTTGCTTGCCGCACTTAGAGCAGCAAGCGTAGGAGAAGGTATCCGAGAGGCAATTTTAAGGCAGTGTTTAATGCAGAATGGGAACCAGCAGACGCAGCAGCTTATTACATCAGCAGATCCTAGATGGACGGTAGCTGAATTGTTGCAGAGGGCTCAGGACTTGCCAAGCAATCCGATGGCCATGTTGACGGAGGTGATTGGTAAGGGATTACAAAAACAGGCTGAGGCATTGTCAATGACAATGACAAAACAGTTTGAGCATAGTCAGCAGGTTATGGCAGCCTTAGTACCTTTGCGCACAGACTCGAAAGGGCAAGGCCGACCCTATAAGCAGTCATCAGATGAAATACAGTGTCATCGTTGCGGCAAAACGGGACATGTGCGGAGAAAATGTAAAATTCGCTCCGTGTGGTGCCAGAAATGCCAGTCCGACAATCACAACACGGTGGTCTGTCGGGGATCGGGAAACTCCCAGCGGAGCGCGAAAGGCCGCCGCGCTATGACACAAATGGTGACCGGCTCCGAGGGAGGCAACAACAGCAACCACAGCTCCGACCAGCCACAGGAGGGAGCCTCGGCTTGGACCTGGCGACCGCAGTAGATGTGACACTAACCAGCAAAGAGCCGCAAAGAGTGGCAACAGGCGTTTTTTGGACCTGTCATGATTAATGGACAACCGTGTGGGTGTTTATTGATTGGAAGATCGTCAGCCTCTATGGCTGGAATTATTGTATTAACAGGACTGATTGATGCAGACTTTACTGGAGAAATTCAGATTATGATACAGACAATATTTCCGCCTCTTGTTGTCCCATCACAAAGTAAAATAGCACAATTGATTCCATTGCCCCGCCTGGCAGCAGGATTGCAGCCCTATAATCGCCAGAGTAGAGGAGATGGGGGTTTTGGATCCTCCACAGCTCCTTTGACTCTTTTCACCGCAGCTATGGACGAAAGGCCACAGATAAAAGCACAAGTTGCTTACGGTGACGAAACAATACGTCTTACGGCACTGATGGACACGGGAGCTGATGTGTCAGTAATATCACATTCTTGTTGGCCATCTATGTGGCCTACAACTACTGCAACGGCCTCGTTGGCAGGTGTTGGAGGTGTAAAAGTAGCAGCAACTTCGCCCCCATTACGGGTGACTTGTGATGGGACAACAATGACTGTGGTTTGTTCTGTTTTGCCCTTGCCCTCACCTGTACAAATGCTGCTGGGCAGAGATATTTTGGGTCAACTAGGTGCTGTCTTAACGACAAAAAACGTACGGTAGCGGTCACTGCATGGACTTTCCCGATTGCATTACAATGGCGTAATGACAATGCCGTATGGATCGAGCAATGGCCGCTTAAGGAGGAAAGTCTTCGAGCTGCCCACCAGTTGGTTGAAACACAATTACAACAAGGGCATTTAAAGTGTTCCACTAGCCCATGGAACACTCCTATTTTTGTGATCAAGAAAAAATCTGGGAAATACCGGCTTTTACATGACTTGCGAGCCATCAATAAACAAATATGGGCCATGGGCGCTTTACAACCCGGTTTACCATGTGCATCCATGTTACCAGCCACTTGGAGTTTATTGGTGATTGACTTAAAAGACTGTTTTTTTCACCATCAAGTTACACCCACAGGATACTTGTCGATTTGCTTTTACCTTACCATCGATCAATCGGCAGGCACCAGCAGCACGATATGAATGGCTGGTGTTACCACAAGGAATGAAAAATTCGCCGACCCTGTGTCAATTATATGTTGCAGCGGCATTACAACCATTGCGCACGGCATGGCCTGACACAATTATATATCACTATATGGACGATATTTTGTTATGTCAGCAACAACAGTTTAGTACCCAACAAATGCAACAACTGCAACACAGTCTAGAAGCTATGGGCCTATTTATAGCCACAGAAAAGATTCAAAAGACAATGCCTATCAAATATTTAGGGTGGACAATTACGGAACAACAGATTAGCCCGCAAAAGTTGCAATTGCACACAGAACTTAAAACATTAAATGACGTGCAAAAATTTATGGGAGATATCCAGTGGTTGAGACCTGTGACAGGCATTACTAATGACATGTTGGAACCCTTAAAGCCCTTATTGAAAGGTATTGACCCTGCACAACTGGTTGTGGTATCAACTGATCAACATGATGCAATCCAACAAATTGTTCAACATATTACTCAAGGTTGTGTATCCCGCCGTGATCCTGATGTACCCATAGATGTTACTATACTTCTGGGACGACAACACTTAGTGGGTGCTCTCACTCAAGATTTAAAGAAAACGGGGGAAAGTACTAGGGTTTTGGAATGGATATTTCCGCCTCTGCAACCAAAGAGAACAATACAACAAAAAATTTTAATTTTAGCGGATCTGATAAAGACATGTCGTCTCAGATTGTGTAGCATCTCTGGTTGTGAACCAAATACCATTTATGTCCCTCTGAAAAAGGAGGACTTAGAATGGTTTTTGGGAAACTGTGATGATCTGGCAGCGGCTTGTCTTGCCAATGGAGCAGACATTGTAGCAGCACCACTGAAAAACAAGGTGTTGAACTGGATGTGTAATTATGAATGGATACAGAAACCGATATTTAGGGAACAGCCAATTAAAAATGCATTAACAGTATTTACAGATGCCGGCAAGAAGTCGATGACGGCGGTAGCAACATGGAAAGAAGAAGGCACATGGAGACAGCAAGTGCTGCCTGCGGAGAAGGGTGACTCTCTACAGACTCTAGAGCTTAAGGCTGTGGTTTGGGTGTTGCGAAACTGGATAAAGAAGCCTGTTAATGTGGTTTCGGACTCGATGTATGTTGTGGGGCTTGTTGCGAGAATTGAGGACTCGGCAATCAAAAGAGTTGCCAATGAGAGACTGTGGGAACTGTTATGGGAATTAAGAAGGGTCGTTAAGTTGAGGGCTGAAGAGTATAGCATCATACATATTCGAAGCCATAAGTTTACCCACGGTTTAGGAGAGGGGAATGCAAGAGCAGATAGACTAGTATCTGTGACAGCACCAGTACCACGATTTATTAGAGCCCGAGAGTCACATGGGATGTTTCATCAGAATGTGAAAGGTTTGGTGAGAGGTTTTCAAATACCTTATGCTGAGGCTAAAGCTATTGTGCAAGAATGTCCAATTTGTAGTCACATAAATAGAGGACTGGGTCTTGGTGTAGGAGTAAATCCCAGAGGTTTGGCAAGCAATGAAATATGGCAAATGGATGTTACTCATGTACCTGAATTTGGCAGGCAGAGGTATGTACATGTAACCATAGATACCTTTAGCCATATGATGTGGGCTTCAGCGCTAACAGGAGAAAAAGCAAAGGATGTTAGAAAACATCTGATAGCATGTTTTGCCGTAATGGGAGTTCCACAAACCATTAAGACAGATAATGGGCCAGCATATGTTAGTAAGAGTTTACAGGAATTTATGCAGTTATGGGACATCAAGCACATTACAGGGATTCCCCATTCTCCAACAGGACAGGCAGTGATAGAAAGAGCGAATCAGTATTTGCAAAAGCACAAGGAAGGAGAACCCTCTTCTCGGGTAAATTGGGTGTTGTTTGTGTTGAATCACCTGTGTATCTTTGGATCTGAGGACATACCACCAGTAGTAAAACACCAGCAGCAAGGGGGTTTAAGGTCTATACAGATGAAAGTACTTTAGAGGGACCAACAAACAGGGCGGTGGTTAGGACCCGTAGATGTGTTGTTTATTGGTAGAGGTTATTTTTGTGTGTCCACAGCAGAAGGACCTCGTTGGATCCCGAGTTGGTGGATAAGACCAGCCCCAGTAACGGCAGGCAATACGATAACGCCCAGTGACGGTAGACAATACAACGATCTGAAAGATGAAGAAGATAATCGTTGTGCTGATAATGGAGCTGATAGGATGTGCTGCGATTTATGATATAAATCCTAGAACTAACATGTGGGTGACCTGGGCCAATATGACAGGACAATCAGAGTTTTGTCTATCACTACAGTCAGCTGGGGATCCCTTTAGGACATGCTTAATAGGAATGCCAGGATATGTTAAGAATCAATTTGCAGCATATTCTACAGGAGTTTGTCTAAAGGCTGATAAGGAATCTGAATGTACAGCGAAGTTAGTACAAGGCTTAAATACCGCATTATCTTGGCCCCCTCAAGAGTTAGAGTTATTAGGAGCAATGAAAGTTAAAAATGAGTCTCAGACGTGTGTGTATTTTGGGGGGTTTTATGAGCAATGCAAAAAATTGGAGGGCCAAGCTAATCTGTATTTAACCGCGTTTGGTAATGTACAATTAAGGGATCAGTTTAATCAGATGTTGCAGCAAGCTAGAAGCAAGGCTTTTGCACAATATGTTAAATCATTATCAAGTAAAGGCTGGATGGACTTGACACCCAAAGAGTTAGCAGACTATAATGCTACTGGGGATTTTTGTGGGTTTAGTCAAAATAAACCGCTAGGAGCATATGGGATTAATGGCAAACGGTCCTTATGGAACAACAATACGGCAAAGGCGTTACCACCAGGCATATTTTTGATATGTGGAGCACGAGCTTGGCAGGGAGTTCCTGCCAACATATTTGGGGGACCATGTTACTTAGGCCGTTTGACCTTAATGGCTCCGAGCTATCGGCAATGGTTGAATGTTAGCCAAGAAAAGCGAACAAAAAGAAGCTTAAAAACCTTAGGTAAAAATTGTAAGGATGAAGTGGAATTATGGTCCAAGCCAGCAAACGCATTTGCATCGATATTAGCGCCAGGAGTTGCTGCTGCACAAGCATTAAGACAGATAGAAAAGTTAGCTTGTTGGTCTGTCAAGCAAGCCAACGTCACAAATATTGTATTGCAGGAATTACTGATGGACCAAGATAGCATGAGGCATGCATTATTGCAAAATAGAGCAGCTATAGATTTTTTGCTTTTGGCCCAAGGGCATGGTTGCGAGGATGTAGAAGGTATGTGCTGCTTCAATTTGTCGGATCATAGTTTGTCAATCCATAAGGAAATAGATTGGTTAAAAGAACATACCAAAAAGATCAAACAAGATGATAATATAATTGATATGTGGTTAAAAGCATTATTGGGTTCTTGGGCGGGTATATTCCTGCCGATTATTAAGGAAGCTGTTAGAATATTGATTATTGTGGTAATTGTTGTTATTGTTGTTAAGATTGTTTATAATTGTATTATGAATAGGATTAATAAGTTATCAGGAAGCTTTGTAGTTGTTAAAGAAAACGGGGGAATTACTGTGGAGAAATGGATCGCTCAGAAAGCTCTCGATACAGCAACAGACTTCTCAGAACATGACCTGCAGAAGCATCGAACCCGTGCTCAGACTACCAGAGACTTGATTGAACTAGTGTAACCCTGAAAGCCGAGAATAACCCCTGAGTTATTTACGACCCTGAGAGCTCTGGAGAGCCCCGAAGAACTGATAAGCAGAAACTTGTGATCAGCTGTGTCAGGATGTGTAAACTGCAAGAGGAGGAGTCGACCCCAGTTATGTGCCAGTAAGATAATGGCTAGTAGGCATAATTAGCTGAAGTTGTACTTAAGCTTGTCTGACGCTCTAATAAGCAAGAGAGAGAGAGAGTATCCCGTAGCAAAAAAAAAAAAAAAAAAAAAAAAAGGGGTTTTTTAATGGTACCAATAAAAGAATTACTAGGATGAGCAAAAAACATTATTGTGGGTAATTTTTAGATTGAGCAAAGCAATGAAGCTCTTTTGCTCTTGCTGATTGCCTGCAAGTTTTCTGTCTGTAAGGCTAGAGCCTGGCCAGATCTACCTTTACAGATTAAAGAAATCTTGCTACCCTTAAACAAATTATGATTTTTGACCATCCTAGAGAAAATAAAGATGCAACATAACAGGTAATAATGAATTGATTGAACTTTTTTAGACGTGTCTGATAGGGATACCCAGACTTAATGTAAATATGTTTGTTAATTATAGTAGTAAGTTTTAAGGTTCTTAGGTATTATTGTACTCATTTTGATTATTGTTAAACTTGTTTATAATTGTATTATGCAAAGTGTTCAAAGAATAACTTCCAAGGCCTTACTTGCACAAAAGAAAAACGGGGGAATTGTTGTCGGACAAGAGGGGACATGGGTCCCAGGAACACCTGTGCAATTCAGGCCTTGAAGAATTCTCTGTTGATGATATACTGGCGGAGTAGGAGATGTGAGAAAGTGCTGATTGCTTGGTATGCTGAAGTCCAGCTGCCCCTGAGATGGGAGGCAAGCAAGATAAGGAGGAGGCGAGATCTGGGAAAGAGAGCAATTAGGCCGGATGGAAGAATTCCACAGAGTTGTGAAAACAATGATGTAACCTTTTAGAGAGCAACCAATAGTATGTTGCCAAGTGGGCATAATTATAGCAAACTGTATATAAGATGTGTCTGATGCTCAATAAAATTGGAATCCGCTGATCAAATTGGTCGTTAAAGCGGCCCCCTTCTTGCAGTACAGCCCCAGCCCTGGACCAAGCCCCACCCCTGAGCTGAACCCAGCCCCAGCCTGGCCCCAGCCCTGCCCTAGCTCCAGCCCTAGCCCTGTCCCCAGCCTCGGCCCGTGCCCCTGCCCCAGTCCCAGTCCTGCCCCATCCCAGCCCCCAGCCCCAGCCCTGCCCTCAGCCCAGCCCCAGACCCAGCCTGGCCCCAGCCCTGTCCCCAACCCCAGCCCCAGCCACAGCCCTGCCCCAGCCGCAGCCCCAGGCCTGACCTCAGCCCTGCCCCTGCCCCGGCCCCAGCCCCAGCCCCAGACTTGGCCCCAGCCCAGCCCCAGGCCTAGCCCTGCCCCAGTCCCTGCTCCAGACCCAGCCACAGCCCCAGCCCTCTGCCAGCCCTACCCCAGCCCAGCCCCGGTCCCAGCCCAGCCCAAGCCCTGGCCCAGCCCCAGCCCAAACCCCATCCTTGCCCCCAGCCCAGCCCTAGCCCTGCCCCAGTCCCAGCCCCAGCCCAGCCCTAGCCCTGCCCCAGTCCCAGCCCCAGCCCAGCCCCAGCCCCAGCCGCAGCCCCACTCTCGGCCCCAGCCCAACCCCTGACCCAGCCTTGCACCGGCCCAGCCCCAGCCCCAGTCCAGACCCTGCCCTGGACCAACCACAGACCCATCGTGGACCCAGCCACAGCTGCAGCCCTCTGCCAGTCCCCGCACCAGCATCAGCCCCAGCCACACCCCCGGCCCCATCCCCGGCCCCAGCCCAGCCCTGCCCCAGCCCCAGCCTTGCACCGAACCCAGCCCCAGCTTTGCCCCAGCCCAGCCTTGCCCCGGCCCAGCCCCAGTCCAGCCCCTGCCCTGGACCCAGCCCCAGCCCCAGCCCGGCCCCAGTCCTGACCCAGACCCGGCCCCAGCCCCAACTTGGACCCAGCCCCAGCCCCAGTCCAGCCCCAGCCCTGCCCCAGCCTAGCCCCAGCCCCAGCCCAGCCCCAGCCACCGCCCAGCCCCAGCCCTCCCCCAGCCCAGCCCCACCCACACCCTGGACCCAGCCCCTGCCCCAGCCCTGCCCCAGCCCCAGCCCTGCACCGAATTCAGCCCCAGCCCGGCCGCAGCCCAGCCCCAGCTCTGGCCCCAGCCCTTTCCCCAGCCCTGGCCTCTGCCCCAGCCCCAGCCCTAGCCCAGCCATGTCCTCAGCCCCAGCCCCAGCCAAAGCCCCACCGTCGGCCCCAGCCCAGCCACTGCCCCAGCCTTGCCCCGGCCCAGCCCCAGCTCCAGTCCCAGCCCAACCCCTGCCCTGGACCCAGCCCCAGCCCCAGCCCAGCCCCAGCCCCAGCCCCAGCCCTGCCCTAGCCCAGCCCCAGCTCCACCCTCAGCCCCAGCCCAGCCCCAGCTCCACCCTCAGCCCCAGCCCAGCTCCAGCCACTGCCCAGCCACAGCCCTGGACCCAGCCCCAGCCCAGCCCCATCCCAAGTCCGGCCCCAGTACTGCCCCAGCCCCAGCCCCAGCCCCACCCTGGACCCAGCCCCAGCCCCAGCCAGCCCCAGCCAGCCCCAGCCCAGCCCCAGCCCCAGTCCAGCCCCACACTGGACCCAGCCCCAGCCCCACCCCAGCCCCAGCCCAGCCCCAGCCCCGGCCCCAGCCCCTGCCCTGGACCCAGTCCCAGCCCCAGCCCAGCCTCAGCCCAGCCCCAGCCCCACCATGGACCCACCCCAGCACCAGCCCAGCCCCAGCCCAGCCCCAGCCCCGGCCCCAGCCCCTGCCCTGGACCCAGTCCCAGCCCCAGCCCTGCCCCCAGGCCAGACCCAGCCCCACCCTGGACCCAGCTCCAGCCTCAGCCCTGCCCCAGCCCAAGCCCCAGCCCCAGCCCCAGCCCCAGCCCCAGCCCCAGCCCTATCCCCATCCGTTCCCCCAGCCCAGCCCAACCCCATCCCCATCTCTGCCCCCAGCCCAACCCCAGCCCCAGCCCTACCCCAGCCCAGCCCCAGCCACCGCCCAGCCCCAGGCCCAGCCCCAGCCTAGCCCCAGCCCTGCCCCAGCCCCAGCCACAGCCCAGCCCCAGGCCCAGCCCCAGCCTAGGCCCAGCCCTGCCCCAGACCCAGCCCCAGGCCTGACCTTAGCCCTGCCCCAGCCCTGGCTCCTGCCCCAGCCCTGGCTCCAGCGCCAGCCCCAGCCCTGCCCATGCCTTGGTTCCAGCCCCAGCCCCAGCCCTGCGCCAACCCAGCCCCAGCCCAAGGCCAGCCTCAAGCCTAGTCCTGCCCCAGCCCTGGCCCCAATCCAGCCCCAGCCCTACCCCTACCTCAGCCCTAGCCCCAGCCCTGTCCGCAGCCCCAGCCCCAGCCCCAGCCCCACCCTCGCCACCAGCCCATCCCCAGACCCAACCTTGGCCCCAGCCCAGCCCCAGGTCCTGCCCTGCCCCAGCCCTGCCTCTGCCCCGACCCCAGCCCCGGCCCCAGACTCGGCCCCAGCCCAGCCCCAGGCCTAGCCCTGCCCCAGTCCCCGCCCCAGACCCAGCCAAAGCCCCACCCCTTGCCAGTCCTACCACAGCCCAGCCCCGGTCCCAGCCCAGCCCCAGCCCTGCCCCAGCCCAAGCCCCAGCCCCAGCCCCAGCCCCAGCCCCATCCTCATCCCTGCCCCCAGCCCAGCCCCAGCCCCAGCCCAGCCCTACCACCAGCCCCAGCCTTGCCCCAGTCCCTGCCCCTGCCCAGCCCCAGCCACAGCCCAGCCCCAGCCCCAGCCTTGCACCAGTCCCTGCCCCAGCCCAGTCCTAATCCCAGCCCAGCCCCAGCCCAGCCCCAGCCCTGCCCCAGCCCCAGCCCCAGCCCCAGCCCAGCCCCTGCCCTGGACCCAGCCCCAGTCCCAGCCCCACCCCCGGCTCCATCCCCGGCCCCAGCCCATCCCTAGCCCAGCCCTGCCCTGCCCCAGTCCCAGCCCCAGCCCCGGCCTCAGCCCAGCCCTAACCTAGCCCTGCCCCAGCCCCAGGCCTAGCCCAGCCCCAGCCCCAGCCCAGCCCCAGCCCCAGCCCCAGTCCCAGCCACAGCCCAGCCACAGCTCTGGACCCAGCCCCAGTCGCAGCCCCGGCCCCAGCGCAGCCCTAGCCCAGCCCCAGCCCCAGCCCCAGTCCCAGCCACTGCCCAGCTACAGCCCTGGACCCAGCCCCAGCCCAGCCGCATCCAAAGTCCGGCCCCAGTACTGCCCCAGCCCCGGCCCCAGCCCCACCCTGGACCCAGCCCCAGCCCCAGCCAGCCTCAGCCAGCCCCAGCCCAGCCCCAGTCCAGCCCCACCCTGGACCCAGACCCAGCCCCAGCCCATCCCCAGCCCTGCCCCAGCCTAGCCCCATCCCCAGTCCAGACCCTGCCCTGGACCCAGCCCCAGCCCCACCCCAGCCTCATCCCCAGCCCAGGCCCAGCCCTGCCCCGGCCCAGCCCCAGCCCCATCCCCGGCCCCAGCCAAGCCCTTCCCCAGCCCCAGCCCTGCACCAAACCCAGCCCCAGCCCGGCCCCAGCCCTGTCCCATGCCCCAGTCTTGCCCCGGCCCTGCCCCAGCCCCAGCTCAGCCCCTGCCCTGGACCCAGCTCCAGCCCCAGCCCAGCCCTAGACCCAGCCCCAGCCCTGCCCCAGACCAGCCCCAGCCACAGCCCAGCCACAGACCTGGACCCAGCCCCAGTCGCAGCCCCGGCCCCCAGCCCAGCCCTAAGCCCAGCCCCATCCCCACCCTCAGCCCCAGCCCAGCTCCAGCCACTGCCCAGCCACAGCCCCGGCCCCAGCCTTGCCCTGGCCCAACCCCAGCCCCAGCCCAGCCCCAGCACCAGCCCCAGTCCAGCCCCTGCCCTGGACCCAGTCCCTGCCCCAGTCCTGCCCCCAGCCCAGCCCCAGCCCCACCTTGGACCCAGCCCCAGCCTCAGCCGTGCCCCAGCCCAAGCCCCAGCCCCAGCCCCAGCCCCAGCCCCATCCGTTCCCCCAGCCCAGCCCAACCCCATCCCCATCTCTGCCCCCACGCCCAGGCCCAGCCTAGCCCCAGCCCTCTCCCCAGCGCCAGCCACAGCCCAGCCCCAGGCCCAGCGCCAACGTAACCCCAGCCCTGCCCCAGACGCAGATCCAGGCCTGACCTTAGCCCTGCCCCAGCCCTGGCTCCTGCCCAAGCCCTGGCTCCAGCCCCAGCCCCAGCCCTGCCCATGCCTTGGTTCCAGCCCCAGCCCCAGCCCTGTGCCAACCCAGCCCCAGCCCAAGGCCCAGCCTCAAGCCTAGTCCTGCCCCAGCTCAAGCCCTAATCCAGCCCCAGGCCTGACCTCAGCCCTGTGCCAGCCCTAGCTCCTGCCCCAACCCTGGCTCCAGCCCCAGCCCCACCCTCGCCACCAGCCCAGCCCCAGCCCCAACCTTGGCCCCAGCCCAGCCCCAGTTCCAGCCCTGCCCCAGCCCTGCCCCTGTCGCGGCCCCAGACCCAGCCCCAGCCCTGCCCCAGCCTCAGTTCTGCCCCAGCCCCGGACCCAGCCCCAGCCCCAGCCCTGCCCCCAACCCAGCCCCATCCATGCCCCCAGCCAAGACCTGCCCCCAGCCCCAGCCCAAGGCCCAGCCTCCAGCCTACTCTAGCCCCAGCCCCGGCCCCAACCTCAGTCCCAGCCCTACCTCAGGCCCCAGCTCCTGCCCCCAGCCCAGCCCCAGCCCTGCGTCAGCCCTGCCCCAGCCCTAGTCCCCTGCCCACCCCCAGCACAGCACCAGCACAGCCCCAGCCCTAGACCCAGACCAGCCCCAGCCCCAGCCCAGCCCCTGCCCTGCACCCAGCCCCAGGCCCAACCCAGCCTCATCCCCAGACCAGGCCCAGCCCTGCCCCGGCCCAGCCCCAGCCCCAGCCCCAGCCAAGCCCCACTCACGGCCCCATCCCCGGCCCCAGCCCCAGCCCCAGCCCTGCCCCAGTCGCAGCCCCGGCCCCAGCCCAGCCCTAGCCCAGCCCCAGACCCACCCTCAGCCCCAGCCCAGCTCCAGCCACAGCCCAGCCACAGCCCTGGACCCAGCCCCAGCCCAGCCCCAGCCCCAGCCCTGCCCTAGCCCAGCCCCAGCCTGGCCCCAGCCCCAGCCCTAGCTCCTCCCTAGCCCTGTCCCCAGCCTCGGCCTGTGCCCCTGCCCCAGTCCCAGTCCTGCCCCATCCCAGGCCCCAGCCCCAACCCTGCCCCCAGCCCAGCCCCAGACCCAGCCTCGCCCCAGCCCTGTCCCGAGCCCCAGCCACATCCCAGCCCCAGGCCCAGCCGCAGCCTAGCCCCAGCCCTGCCCCAGCCCCAGCCCCAGGCCTGACCTCAGCCGTGCCCCATCCCTGGCTCCTGCCCCAAACCTGGCTCCAGCCCCAGCCCCAGCCCTGCCCAAGCCTTGGTTCCAGCCCCAGCCCCAGCCCTGCGCCAACCCAGCCCCAGCCCAAGGCCCAGCCTCAAGCCTAGTCCTGCCCCAGCCCTGGTCCCAATCCAGCCCCAGCCCTACCCCTACCTCAGCCCTAGCCCCAGCCCTGTCCGCAGCCCCAGCCCCAGCCCCAGCCCCACCCTCGCCACCAGCCCAGCCCCAGCCCCAACCTTGGCCCCAGCCCAGCCCCAGTTCCAGCCCTGCCCCAGCCCTGCCCCTGCCCCGGCCCCAGCCCCGGCCCCAGACTCGGCCCCAGCCCAGCCCCAGGTCTAGCCCTGTGCCAGCCCTACCCCAGCCCAGCCCCGGTCCCAGCCCAGCCCAAGCCCTGGCCCAGCCCCAGCCCAAACCCCATCCTTGCCCCAGCCCAGCCCTAGCCCTGCCCCAGTCCCAGCCCCAGCCCAGCCCCAGCCCTGGACCCAGCCCCAGCCCCACCCCAGCCTCATCCCCAGCCCATGCCCAGCCCTGCCCAGCCCCGCCCAGCCCCAGCCCTGCACCGAACCCAACCCCAGCCCGGCCCCAGCCCTGTCCCCAGCCCCGGCCCCTACCCCAGCCCCAGTCCTAGCCCAGCCCTGCCCTCAGCCCCAGCCCAGCCCCTGTCCCAGCCCTGCCCCGGCCCTGGACCCAGCCCCAGCCCAGCCCCAGCCACAGCCCCAGCCCAGCCCCAGCCCCAGCGCAGCCCCAGCCCTGGACCCAGCCCCAGTCGCAGCCCAGGCCCCACCGTCAGCCCAGCCCAGCTCCAGCCACAGTCCAGCCACAGCCCTGGATCCAGCCCCAGTCGCAGCCCCGGCCCCAGCCCAGCCCTAGCCCAGCCCCACCCCAACCCTCTGCCCCAGCCCAGCTCCAGCCACAGCCCAGCCACAGCCCTGTCCCCAGCCCCAGCCCAGCCCCAGCCCCAGCCCTGCCCTAGCCCAGCCCCAGCCCTGGACCAAGCCCCTCCCCTGAGCCGAACCCAGCCCCAGCCTGGCCCCAGCCCCAGCCCTAGCTCCAGCCCTAGCCCTGTCCCCAGCCTCGGCCCGTGCCCCTGCCCCAGTCCCAGTCCTGCCCCATCCCAGGCCCCAGCCCCAGCCCTGCCCCCAGCCCAGCCACAGACCCAGCCTGGCCCCAGCCCTGTCCCGAGCCCCAGCCACAGCCCAGCCCCAGGCCCAGCCGCAGCCTAGCCCCAGCCCTGCCCCAGCCCCAGGCCTGACCTCAGCCCTGCCCCAACCCTGTCTCCTGCCCCAACCCTGGCTCCAGCCCCAGCCCCAGCCCTGCCCAAGCCTTGGTTCCAGCCCCAGCCCCAGCCCTGCGCCAACCCAGCCCCAGCCCAAGGCCCAGCCTCAAGCCTAGTCCTGCCCCAGCCCTGGTCCCAATCCAGCCCCAGCCCTACCCCTACCTCAGCCCTAGCCCCAGCCCTGGACCCAGCCCCAGCCCCACCCCAGCCTCATCCCCAGCCCAGCCCCAGCCCTGCACCGAACCCAACCCCAGCCCGGCCCCAGCCCCGGCCCCAGCCCCGGCCCCTTCCCCAGCCCCAGTCCTAGCCCAGCCCTGCCCTCAGCCCCAGCCCCAGCCCCAGCCCCAGCCCCACCCTCAGCCCCAGCCCTGCCCCTGTCCCAGCCCCTGCCTTGGACCCAGCCCCAGCCCAGCTCCAGCCACAGCCCCAGCCCAGCCCCAGCCCAGCCCCAGCCCCAGCACAGCCCCAGCCCTGGACCCAGCCCCAGTCGCAGCCCCGGCCCCACCCTCAGCCCAGCCCAGCTCCAGCCACAGCCCAGCCACAGCCCTGGACACAGCCCTAGCCCAGCCCCAGCCCTGGACCAAGCCCCAGCCCTGAGCCAAACCCAGCCCCAGCCTGGCCCCAGCCCCCCTAGCTCCAGCCCTAGCCCTGTCCCCAGCCTCGGCCCGTGCCCCTGCCCCAGTCCCAGTCCTGCCCCATCCCAGGCCCCAGCCCCAGCCCTGCCACAGCCCAGCCCCAGCCACAGCCCAGCCCCAGCCCTGGATCCAGCACGAGTCGCAGCCCCCGGACCCAGCCCTGCCCCTGCCCCGGCCCCAGCCCAGTCCCAGGCCTAGCCCTGTGCCAGCCCTATCCCACCCCAGCCCAGCCCCAGCCCCAGCCCGGCCCTAGCCCTACCCCAGCCCTGGACCAAGCCCCACCCCTGAGCCGAACCCAGCCCCAGCCTGGCCCCAGCCCTGCCCTAGCTCCAGCCCTAGCCCTGTTCCCAGCCTCGGCCTGTGCCCCTGCCCCAGTCCCAGTCCTGCCCCATCCCAGCCCCCAGCCCCAGCCCTGCCCTCAGCCCATCCCCAGACCCAGCCTGGCCCCAGCCCTGTCCCCAGCCCCAGCCCCAGGCCCAGCCCCAGCCCCACCACCAGCCCTGCCCCAGCCGCAGCCCCAGGCCTGACCTCATCCCTGCTCCAGCCCTTGTTCCTGCCCCAACCCTGGCTCCAGCCCCAGCCCCACCCTCGCCACCAGCCCAGCCCCACCCCAACCCTCTGCCCCAGCCCAGCTCCAGCCACAGCCCAGCCACAGCCCTGTCCCCAGCCCCAGCCCAGCCCCAGCCCCAGCCCTGCCCTAGCCCAGCCCCAGCCCTGGACCAAGCCCCTCCCCTGAGCCGAACCCAGCCCCAGCCTGGCCCCAGCCCCAGCCCTAGCTCCAGCCCTAGCCCTGTCCCCAGCCTCGGCCCGTGCCCCTGCCCCAGTCCCAGTCCTGCCCCATCCCAGGCCCCAGCCCCAGCCCTGCCCCCAGCCCAGCCACAGACCCAGCCTGGCCCCAGCCCTGTCCCGAGCCCCAGCCACAGCCCAGCCCCAGGCCCAGCCGCAGCCTAGCCCCAGCCCTGCCCCAGCCCCAGGCCTGACCTCAGCCCTGCCCCAACCCTGTCTCCTGCCCCAACCCTGGCTCCAGCCCCAGCCCCAGCCCTGCCCAAGCCTTGGTTCCAGCCCCAGCCCCAGCCCTGCGCCAACCCAGCCCCAGCCCAAGGCCCAGCCTCAAGCCTAGTCCTGCCCCAGCCCTGGTCCCAATCCAGCCCCAGCCCTACCCCTACCTCAGCCCTAGCCCCAGCCCTGGACCCAGCCCCAGCCCCACCCCAGCCTCATCCCCAGCCCAGCCCCAGCCCTGCACCGAACCCAACCCCAGCCCGGCCCCAGCCCCGGCCCCAGCCCCGGCCCCTTCCCCAGCCCCAGTCCTAGCCCAGCCCTGCCCTCAGCCCCAGCCCCAGCCCCAGCCCCAGCCCCACCCTCAGCCCCAGCCCTGCCCCTGTCCCAGCCCCTGCCTTGGACCCAGCCCCAGCCCAGCTCCAGCCACAGCCCCAGCCCAGCCCCAGCCCAGCCCCAGCCCCAGCACAGCCCCAGCCCTGGACCCAGCCCCAGTCGCAGCCCCGGCCCCACCCTCAGCCCAGCCCAGCTCCAGCCACAGCCCAGCCACAGCCCTGGACACAGCCCTAGCCCAGCCCCAGCCCTGGACCAAGCCCCAGCCCTGAGCCAAACCCAGCCCCCAGCCTGGCCCCAGCCCTGCCCTAGCTCCAGCCCTAGCCCTGTCCCCAGCCTCGGCCCGTGCCCCTGCCCCAGTCCCAGTCCTGCCCCATCCCAGGCCCCAGCCCCAGCCCTGCCACAGCCCAGCCCCAGCCACAGCCCAGCCCCAGCCCTGGATCCAGCACGAGTCGCAGCCCCGGACCCAGCCCTGCCCCTGCCCCGGCCCCAGCCCAGTCCCAGGCCTAGCCCTGTGCCAGCCCTATCCCACCCCAGCCCAGCCCCAGCCCCAGCCCGGCCCTAGCCCTACCCCAGCCCTGGACCAAGCCCCACCCCTGAGCCGAACCCAGCCCCAGCCTGGCCCCAGCCCTGCCCTAGCTCCAGCCCTAGCCCTGTTCCCAGCCTCGGCCTGTGCCCCTGCCCCAGTCCCAGTCCTGCCCCATCCCAGCCCCCAGCCCCAGCCCTGCCCTCAGCCCATCCCCAGACCCAGCCTGGCCCCAGCCCTGTCCCCAGCCCCAGCCCCAGGCCCAGCCCCAGCCCCACCACCAGCCCTGCCCCAGCCGCAGCCCCAGGCCTGACCTCATCCCTGCTCCAGCCCTTGTTCCTGCCCCAACCCTGGCTCCAGCCCCAGCCCCACCCTCGCCACCAGCCCAGCCCCAGCCCCAACCTTGGCCCCAGCCCAGCCCCAGGCCTAGCCCTGTGCCAGCCCTATCCCAGCCCAGCCCGGGTCCCAGCCCACCCCAAGCCCTGGCCCAGCCCCAGCCCAAACCCCATCCTTGCCCCCCAGCCCCGCCCTAGCCCTGCCCCAGCCCCAGCCCCACCCCAGCCTCATTCCCAGCCCAGCCCCAGCCCTGCCCCAGCACAGCCCCAGCCACAGCCCAGCCCCAGGCGTAGACCCAGCCCCAGTCGCAGCCCCGGCCCCATCCCAGCTCTAGCCCAGCCCTAGCCCTGGACCTAGCCCCAGCCCTCTCCCAGTCCCCGCCTCAGCCCCAGCCCCAGCCCCACACCCGGCCCCATCCCCGGCCCCAGCCCAGCCCCGCCCCAGCCCCAGCCCTGCACGGAACCCAGCCCCAGCCCTGCTCCAGCCCTGCCCTAGCTCCAGCCCTAGCCCTGTCCCCAGCCTCGGCCCGTGCCCCTGCCCCAGTCCCAGTCCTACCCCATCCCAGCCCCCAGCCCCAGCCCTGCCCTCAGCCCAGCCCCAGACCCAGCCTGGCCCCAGCCCTGGCCCCAGCCCCAGCCCCATCCCAGCCCCCAGCCCCCAGCCCTGCCCTCAGCCCATCCCCAGACGCAGCCTGGCCCCTGTCCCAACCCCAGTCCCCCGCCTCAGCCCCAGCCCAGCCCCACCCCTGGCCCCAGCCCCGGCCCCAGCCAAGCCCTACCCCAGCCCCAGCCCTGCACCGAACCCAGCCCCAGCCCGGCCCCAGCCCTGCCGCAGCCCAGCCCCGGCCCCAGCCCAGCCCTAGTCCAGCCCCGGCCCCACCCTCAGCCCCAGCCCAGCTCCAGCCACAGCCCAGCCACAGCCCTGGACCCAGCCCCAGCCCAGCCCCAGCCCCAGCCCTGCCCTAGCCCAGCCCCAGCCCTGGACCAAGCCCCACCCCTGAGCCCAACCCAGCCCCAGCCCTAGCTATCAGCCCCAGCCCAACTCCAGACACAGCCCAGCCACAGCCCTGGACCCAGCCCCAGCCCAGCCTAGCCCCAGCCCTGCCCCAGCCGCAGCCCCAGGCCTGACCTCAGCCCTGCCCCAGCCCTGGCTCCTGCCCCAACCCTGGCTCCAGCCCCAGCCCCAGCCCTGCCCAAGCCTTGGTTCCAGCCCCAGCCCCAGCCCTGCGCCAACCCAGCCCCAGCCCAAGGCCCAGCCTCAAGCCTAGTCCTGCCCCAGCCCTGGCCCCAATCCAGCCCCAGCCCTACCCCTACCTCAGCCCTAGCCCCAGCCCTGTCCGCAGCCCCAGCCCCAGCCCCAGCCCCAGCCCCGCCCTTGCCACCAGCCCAGCCCCAGCCCCAACCTTGGCCCCAGCCCAGCTCCAGTTCAAGCCCAGCCCCAGACCTGCCCCTGCCCCGGCCCCAGCCCCGGCCCCAGACTCGGCCCCAGCTCAGCCCCAGGCCTAGCCCTGTGCCAGCCTGTGGTGGGTTTGGAAGGGTAAGGCTAAGAAGCCTGCTCCCTTCCCCCTTGTAAGGTAAAAGGGAAAAAAAATTGAAGGGAAAGGGAAAAAAAAACTCACAAGCTGAATTAGCAAAGCAGTGGAGCTATATTTACAAAGCAACGTAGGGTTTGCAGGGGAATATTTACAAATTTACAATATCTACAATATATACAAAGATATACAACAGAGTAACACAGAAATGAGAGTGACCCCCCTCTGCCAGAGGGGGTTCCCCACCTCCGCTCTCCCCTCTCTTCCCCCCCTTTCCCCAGAATGGGATAGAAAGAGAAAGAAAAGAGAGGAAAAAAAAGTTAGAAGCAGTTTGTGTTAATTGGAAGGGAGTTAATATACCGGCCTTTATCTGTCTTCAAGGCCGAGGCCTTGGCAGAAAGCCCAGCACAGGCAGAGCTGCTGCACGAAGAAAAGGCGGAAGCAAGACTGAAGATAGGGTGCCGGAGTGCGCAGGATAGTCCCAGCTCACTCCCAGTTCAGAAGGTGCTTCCTCCCACTTTACCAATGAAATAGTTTAGATTATTCCTTCCGTTTACCAACTTCCGTCCACCATATTCCCTTTCTTAAGGGGGCAACGTCAACCGGCCCACACAGCCCTAACCCCCGCCCAGCCCCGGTCCCAGCCCAGCCCAAGCCCTGGCCCAGCCCCAGCCCAAACCCCATCCTTGCCCCCACCCCAGCCCAAGGCCTGCCCCAGTCCCAGCCCCAGCCCTAGCCCAGCCGTGCCCTCAGCCCCAGCCCCAGCCCCAGCCCCACCCTCGGCCCCAGCCCAGCCCCTGTCCCAGCCCTGCCCCGGCCCAGTCCCAGCCCCAGCCCAGCCCCTGCCCTGGACCCAGCCCCAGCCCAGCCCCAGCCACAGCCCCAGCCCAGCCCCAGCCCAGCCCCAGCCACAGACCAGCCCCAGCCCTGGACCCAGCCCAGTTGCAGTCCCGGCCCCCGTCGCAGACCCGGCCCCAGCCCAGCCCTAGCCCAGCCCCAGCCCCACCCTCAGCCCCAGCCCAGCTCCAGCCACATCCCAGCCACAGCCCTGGACCCAGCCCCAGCACAGCCCCATCCCCAGTCCTGCCCCAGCCCTGGACACAGCCCCACCCTGGACCCTGCCCCAGCCCCAGCCCAGCCCCAGCCCTGCCCCAGCCTAGCCCCAGCCCCAGCCCAGCCCCTGCCCTGGACCCAGCCCCAGCCCCACCCCAGCCTCATCCCCATCCCAGGCCCAGCCCTGCCCCAGCCCAGCGCAGCCCACCCCCATGCCTGCGCCCTTCCCATCCCCAGCCCCAGCCCTGCCCAGCCCAGCCCGAGCCACCGCCCAGCCCCACCCCAGCCTCATCCCCAGCCCAGGCCCAGCCCTGCCCCAGCCCAGCCCCAGCACAGCCCCAGCCAGCGCCCAGCCCCAGCCCTGGACCCAGCCCCAGCACCAGCCCTCACCCAGTCCCCACCCCAGCCCCAGCCCCAGCCCCACTCACGGCCCCATGCCCGGCCCCAGCCCAGCCCCGCCCAAGCCCCAGCCCCAGCCCTGCCCCAGACCTGCCCTCAGCCCTGCCCCAGCCCCAGCCCGGACCCAGTCCTGCCCCAGCCCTGGACACAACCCCACCCTGGACCCTGCCCCAGCCCCAGCCCAGCCCCTGCCCTGGACCCAGCCCCAGCCCCACCCCAGCCTCATCCCCATCCCAGGCCCAGCCCTGCCCCAGCCCAGCGCAGCCCACCCCCATCCCTGCGCCCTTCCCAGCCCCAGCCCCAGCCCTGCCCAGCCCAGCCCCAGCCACCGCCCAGACCCACCCCAGCCTCATCCCCAGCCCAGGCCCAGCCCTGCCCCAGCCCAGACACAGCCCCAGCCCTGCCCCAGCCCAGCCCCAGCCACCGCCCAGACCCAGCCCTGGACCCAGCCCCAGCCCCAGCCCTCTCCCAGTCCCCGCCCCAGCCCCATCCCCAGCCCCAGCCCCGGCCCCAGCCCCGGCCCCAGCCAAGCCCCACTCACGGCCCCATCCCCGGCCCCAGCCCAGCCGTAGCCCAGCCCCAGCCCCACCCTCAACCCCAGCCCAGCTCCTGCCACAGCCCCAGCCCCACCCTCGGCCCCAGCCCAGCCCCTGCCCCAGCCCTGCCCCGGCCCACCACAGCCCCAGCCCTGCCCCAGCCCTGCCCCAGACCCAGACCCAGCCCCAGTCCCAGCCCCAGCCCCAGCCCTGCCCCAGCCTCAGTTCTGCCCCAGCCCCGGCCCCAGCCCCAGCCCCAGCCCTGCCCCCAACCCAGCCCCAGCCATGCACCCAGCCCAGACCTGCCCCCAGCCCCAGTCCAAGGCCCAGCCTCCAGCCTACTCCAGCCCCAGCCCCGGCCCCAACCTCAGTCCCAGCCCTGCCTCAGGCCCCAGCCCGTGCCCCCAGGCCAGCCCCAGCCCTGCGTCAGCCCTGCCCCAGCCCTAGGCCCCAGCCCACCCCCAGCACATCACCAGCACAGCCCCAGCCCTAGACCCAGCCCAGTCCCAGCCCCAGCCCAGCCACTGCCCTGGACCCAGCCCTAGCCCCAACCCAGCCTAATCCCCAGCCCAGGCCCAGCCCTGCCCTAGCCCCAGCCCCAGCCGCAGCCCCAGCCAAGCCCCACTCACGGCCACATCCCCAGCCCAAGCCCTGCCCCCAGCCCAGCCCCAGCCTGGCCCCAGCCCTGCCCCAGCCCAGCCCTGCCTCGGCCCAGCCCCAGCCCAGCCCCAGCCCCAGCCCCAGCCCTGCCCCAGCACAGCCACAGCCACAGCCCAGCCCCA
This sequence comes from Melanerpes formicivorus, assembly GCF_026170545.1. Lineage (NCBI taxonomy): Eukaryota > Metazoa > Chordata > Aves > Piciformes > Picidae > Melanerpes > Melanerpes formicivorus. The sequence goes on from NW_027143644.1 coordinate 38,867, forward strand.
GCCCTGGATCCAGCCCCAGTCGCAGCCCCGGCCCCAGCCCAGCCCTAGCCCAGCCCCAGCCCCACCCTCAGCCCCAGCCCAGCTCCAGCCACAGCCCAGCCACAGCCCTGGACCCAGCCCCAGCCCAGCCCCAGCCCCAGCCCTGCCCTAGCCCAGCCCCAGCCCTGGACCAAGCCCCACCCCTGAGCCCAACCCAGCCCCAGCCCCACCCTCAGCCCCAGCCCAGCCTAGCCCCAGCCCTGCCCCAGCCGCAGCCCCAGGCCTGACCTCAGCCCTGCCCCAGCCCTGGCTCCTGCCCCAACCCTGGCTCCAGCCCCAGCCCCAGCCCTGCCCAAGCCTTGGTTCCAGCCCCAGCCCCAGCCCTGCGCCAACCCAGCCCCAGCCCAAGGCCCAGCCTCAAGCCTAGTCCTGCCCCAGCCCTGGCCCCAATCCAACCCCAGCCCTACCCCTACCTCAGCCCTAGCCCCAGCCCTGTCCGCAGCCCCAGCCCTGCCCTCGCCACCAGCCCAGCCCCAGCCCCAACCTTGGCCCCAGCCCAGCTCCAGTTCAAGCCCAGCCCCAGACCAGCCCCTGCCCCAGCCCCAGCCCCGGCCCCAGACTCGGCCCCAGCCCAGCCCCAGGCCTAGCCCTGTGCCAGCCTGTGGTGGGTTTGGAAGGGTAAGGCTAAGAAGCCTGCTCCCTTCCCCCTTGTAAGGTAAAAGGGAAAAAAAATTGAAGGGAAAGGGAAAAAAAAACTCACAAGCTGAATTAGCAAAGCAGTGGAGCTATATTTACAAAGCAACGTAGGGTTTGCAGGGGAATATTTACAAATTTACAATATCTACAATATATACAAAGATATACAACAGAGTAACACAGAAATGAGAGTAACCCCCCTCTGCCAGAGGGGGTTCCCCACCTCCGCTCTCCCCTCTCTTTCCCCCCTTTCCCCAGAATGGGATAGAAAGAGAAAGAAAAGAGAGGAAAAAAAAGTTAGAAGCAGTTTGTGTTAATTGGAAGGGAGTTAATATACCGGCCTTTATCTGTCTTCAAGGCCGAGGCCTTGGCAGAAAGCCCAGCACAGGCAGAGCTGCTGCACGAAGAAAAGGCGGAAGCAAGACTGAAGATAGGGTGCCGGAGTGCGCAGGATAGTCCCAGCTCACTCCCAGTTCAGAAGGTGCTTCCTCCCACTTTACCAATGAAATAGTTTAGATTATTCCTTCCGTTTACCAACTTCCGTCCACCATATTCCCTTTCTTAAGGGGGCAACGTCAACCGGCCACACAGCCCTACCCCAGCCCAGCCCCGGTCCCAGCCCAGCCCAAGCCCTGGCCCAGCCCCAGCCCAAACCCCATCCTTGCCCCCACCCCCAGCCCTAGCCCTGCCCCAGTCCCAGCCCCAGCCCAGCCCAAGCCCTGGCCCAGCCCCAGCCCAAACCCCATCCTTGCCCCCACCCCAGCCCTAGCCCTGCCCCAGTCCCAGCCACAGCCCTGCCTCAGCCCTGCACCGAACCCAACCTCAGCCCGGCACCAGCCCTGTCCCCAGCCCCAGCCCTAGCCCAGCCGTGCCCTCAGCCCCAGCCCCAGCCCCAGCCCCAGCCCCAGCCCCACCCTCGGCCCCAGCCCAGCCCCTGTCCCAGCCCTGCCCTGGCCCACCACAGCCCCAGCCCTGCCCCAGCCCTGCAACAGCCCCAGCCCCAGCCCCAGCCCCAGCCCCAGCCCTAGCCCCAGCCTCAGTCCTGCCCCAGCCCCGGCCCCAGCCCCAGCCCCAGCCCTGCCCCCCAACCCAGCCCCAGCCATGCACCCAGTCCAGACCTGCCCCCAGCCCCAGTCCAAGGCCCAGCCTCCAGCCTACTCCAGCCCCAGCCCCGGCCCCAACCTCAGTCCCAGCCCTGCCTCAGGCCCCAGCCCGTGCCCCTAGCCCAGCCCCAGCCCTGCGTCAGCCCTGCCCCAGCCCTAGTCCCCAGCCCTAGTCCCCAGCCCACCCCCAGCACATCACCAGCACAGCCCCAGCACTAGACCCAGCCCAGTCCTAGCCCCAGCCCAGCCCCTGCCCTGGACCCAGCCCTAGCCCCAACCCAGCCTCATCCCCAGCCCAGGCCCAGCCCTGCCCCGGCCCCAGCCCCAGCCCCAGCCCCAGCCCCAGCCAAGCCCCACTCACGGCCCCATCCCCGGCCCCAGCCCAGCCCAGCCCTGCCCCAGCCCAAGCCCTGCCCCCAGCCCAGCCCCAGCCTGGCCCCAGCCCTGCCCCAGCCCAGCCCCAGCCCTGCCCCAGCCCCAGCCCCAGCCCCAGCCCTGCCCCAGCCCAGCCACAGCCACAGCCCAGCCCCAGCCCTGGATCCAGCCCCAGTCGCAGCCCCGGCCCCAGCCCAGCCCTAGCCCAGCCCCACACCCACCCTCAGCCCCAGCCCAGCTCCAGCCACAGCCCAGCCACAGCCCTGGACCCAGCCCCAGCCCAGCCCCTGCCCCAGCCCCAGCCCCAGGCCTGACCTCAGCCGTGCCCCATCCCTGGCTCCTGCCCCAACCCTGGCTCCAGCCCCAGCCCCAACCCTGCCCAAGCCTTGGTTCCAGCCCCAGCCCCAGCCCTGCGCCAACCCAGCCCCAGCCCAAGGCCCAGCCTCAAGCCTAGTCCTGCCCGAGCCCTGGTCCCAATCCAGCCCCAGCCCTACCCCTACCTCAGCCCCAGCCCCAGCCCCACCCTCGCCACCAGCCCAGCCCCAGCCCCAACCTTGGCCCCAGCCCAGCCCCAGTTCCAGCCCTGCCCCAGCCCTGCCCCTGCCCCGGTCCCAGCCCCGGCCCCAGACTCGGCCCCAGCCCAGCCCCAGGTCTAGCCCTGTGCCAGCCCTACCCCAGCCCAGCCCCGGTCCCAGCCCAGCCCAAGCCCTGGCCCAGCCCCAGCCCAAACCCCATCCTTGCCCCCAGCCCAGCCCTAGCCCTGCCCCAGTCCCAGCCCCAGCCCAGCCCCAGCCCTGGACCCAGCCCCAGCCCCACCCCAGCCTCATCCCCAGCCCATGCCCAGCCCTGCCCAGCCCCGCCCAGCCCCAGCCCTGCACCGAACCCAACCCCAGCCCGGCCCCAGCCCTGTCCCCAGCCCCGGCCCCTTCCCCAGCCCCAGTCCTAGCCCAGCCCTGCCCTCAGCCCCAGCCCAGCCCCTATCCCAGCCCTGCCCCGGCCCTGGACCCAGCCCCAGCCCAGCCCCAGCCACAGCCCCAGCCCAGCCCCAGCCCCAGCGGAGCCCCAGCCCTGGACCCAGCCCCAGTCGCAGCCCCGGCCCCCACCCTCAGCCCAGCCCAGCTCCAGCCACAGCCCAGCCACAGCCCTGGATCCAGCCCCAGTCGCAGCCCCGGCCCCAGCCCAGCCCTAGCCCAGCCCCAGCCCCACCCTCAGCCCCAGCCCAGCTCCAGCCTCAGCCCAGCCACAGCCCTGGACCCAGCCCCAGCCCAGCCCCAGCCCCAGCCCTGCCCTAGCCCAGCCCCAGCCTGGCCCCAGCCCCAGCCCTAGCTCCTCCCTAGCCCTGTCCCCAGCCTCGGCCTGTGCCCCTGCCCCAGTCCCAGTCCTGCCCCATCCCAGGCCTCAGCCCCAACCCTGCCCCCAGCCCAGCCCCAGACCCAGCCTGGCCCCAGCCCTGTCCCGAGCCCCAGCCACAGCCCAGCCCCAGGCCCAGCCGCAGCCTAGCCCCAGCCCTGCCCCAGCCCCAGCCCCAGGCCTGACCTCAGCCGTGCCCCATCCCTGGCTCCTGCCCCAACCCTGGCTCCAGCCCCAGCCCCAGCCCTGCCCAAGCCTTGGTTCCAGCCCCAGCCCCAGCCCTGCGCCAACCCAGCCCCAGCCCACGGCCCAGCCTCAAGCCTAGTCCTGCCCCAGCCCTGGTCCCAATCCAGCCCCAGCCCTACCCCTACCTCAGCCTTAGCCCCAGCCCTGTCCGCAGCACCAGCCCCAGCCCCAGCCCCAACCTTGGCCCCAGCCCAGCCCCAGTTCCAGCCCTGCCCCAGCCCTGCCCCTGCCCTGGCCCCAGCCCTGGCCCCAGACTCGGCCCCAGCCCAGCCCCAGGTCTAGCCCTGTGCCAGCCCTACCCCAGCCCAGCCCCGGTCCCAGCCCAGCCCAAGCCCTGGCCCAGCCCCAGCCCCAGCCCAGCCCCAGCCCTGGACCCAGCCCCAGCCCAGGACCCACCCCCAGCCCCACCCCAGCCTCATCCCCAGCCCATGCCCAGCCCTGCCCAGCCCCGCCCAGCCCCAGCCCTGCACCGAACCCAATCCCAGCCCGGCCCCAGCCCTGTCCCCAGCCTCGGCCCCTTCCCCAGCCCCAGTCCTAGCCCAGCCCTGCTCTCAGCCCCAGCCCCAGCCCCAGCCCCAGCCCCACCCTCAGCCCCAGCCCAGCCCCTGTCCCAGCCCTGCCCTGGCCCTGGACCCAGCCCCAGCCCAGCCCCAGCCACAGCCCCAGCCCAGCCCCAGCCCCAGCGCAGCCCCAGCCCTGGACCCAGCAACAGTCGCAGCCCCGGCCCCACCCTCAGCCCAGCCCAGCTCCAGCCACAGCCCAGCCACAGCCCTGGATCCAGCCCCAGTCGCAGCCCCGGCCCCAGCCCAGCCCTAGCCCAGCCCCAGCCCCACCCTCAGCCCCAGCCCAGCTCCAGCCACAGCCCTGTCCCCAGCCCCAGCCCAGCCCCAGCCCCAGCCCTGCCCTAGCCCAGCCCAGCCCTGCACCAAGCCCCTCCCCTGAGCCAAACCCAGCCCCAGCCTGGCCCCAGCCCCAGCCCTAGCTCCAGCCCTAGCCCTGTCCCCAGCCTCGGCCCGTGCCCCTGCCCCAGTCCCAGTCCTGCCCCATCCCAGGCCCCAGCCCCAGCCCTGCCCCCAGCCCAGCCACAGACCCAGCCTGGCCCCAGCCCTGTCCCGAGCCCCAGCCACAGCCCAGCCCCAGGCCCAGCCGCAGCCTAGCCCCAGCCCTGCCCCAGCCCCAGCCCCAGGCCTGACCTCAGCCGTGCCCCATCCCTGGCTCCTGCCCCAACCCTGGCTCCAGCCCCAGCCCCAGCCCTGCCCAAGCCTTGGTTCCAGCCCCAGCCCCAGCCCTGCGCCAACCCAGCCCCAGCCCAAGGCCCAGCCTCAAGCCTAGTCCTGCCCCAGCCCTGGTCCCAATCCAGCCCCAGCCCTACCCCTACCTCAGCCCTAGCCCCAGCCCTGTCCGCAGCACCAGCCCCAGCCCCAGCCCCACCCTCTCCACCAGCCCAGCCCCAGCCCCAAACTTGGCCCCAGCCCAGCCCCAGTTCCAGCCCTGCCCCAGCCCTGCCCCTGCCCCGGCCCCGCCCCTGCCCCGGCCCCAGCCCCGGCCCCAGACTCGGCCCCAGCCCAGCCCCAGGTCTAGCCCTGTGCCAGCCCTACCCCAGCCCAGCCCCGGTCCCAGCCCAGCCCAAGCCCTGGCCCAGCCCCAGCCCAAACCCCATCCTTGCCCCAGCCCAGCCCTAGCCCTTTCCCAGTCCCAGCCCCAGCCCAGCCCCAGCCCTGGACACACCCCCAGCCCCACCCCAGCCTCATCCCCAGCCCAGGCCCAGCCCTGCACCGAACGCAACCCCAGCCCCGGCCCCTTCCCCAGCCCCAGTCCTAGCCTAGCCCTGCCCTCAGCCCCAGCCCCAGCCCCCGCCTCAGCCCCACCCTCAGCCCCACCCCAGCCCCAGCCCCAGCCCTGCCCTAGCCCAGCCCCAGCCCTGGACCAGGCCCCACCCCTGAGCCCAACCCAGCCCCAGCCTGGCCCCAGCCCTGCCCTAGCTCCAGCCCTAGCCCTGTCCCCAGCCTCGGCCCGTGCCCCTGCCCCAGTCCCAGTCCTGCCCCATCCCAGCCCCCAGCCCCTGCCCTGCCCTCAGCCCAGCCCCAGACCCAGCCTGGCCCCAGCTCTCTCCCCAGCCCCAGCCCCAGGCCCAGCCCCAGCCGCAGCCCCAGCCCTGCCCCAGCCGCAGCCCCAGGCCTTACCTCAGCCCTGCCCCAGCCCTGGCTCCTGCCCCAACCCTGGCTCCAGCCCCAGCCCAACCCTCGCCACCAGCCCGGCCCCAGCCCCAACCTTGGCCCCAGCCCAGCCCCAGTTCCAGCCCTGCCCCAGCCCTGCCCCAGCCCCGGCCCCAGACTCGGCCCTAGCCCAGCCCCAGGCCTAGCCCTGTGCCAGCCCTACCCCAGCCCAGCCCCGGTCCCCCCCCCAGCCCAAACCCTGGCCCAGCCCCAGCCCAAACCCCATCCTTGCCCCCAGCCCAGCGTTAGCCCGGCCCCAGTCCCAGCCCTGCCCCAGTCTCAGCCCCAGCCTAGCCCCAGCCCTGGACCCAGCCCCAGCCCCACCCCAGCCTCATGCCCAGCCCAGGCCCAGCACTGCCCCAGCCCCAGCCCCAGCCCCAGCCCTGGACCCATCCCCGGTCCTAGCCCAGCCGTAGCCCAGCCCTGTCCCAGACCCCGCCCTGCCCAGCCCCAGCCCGGCCGCGGCCCTGCCCCAGCCTGGCCCCAGCCCTAGCCCCAGCCCCAGGCCCATCCCAGCCCCCAGCCCCAGCCCTGCCCTCAGCCCAGCCCTGTCCCCAGCCTGGCCCCAGCCCTGTCCCCAGCCCCAGCCCCAGGCCCAGCCCCAGCCCCAGCCCGGCCCCAGCCGCAGCCCCAGGCCTGACCTCAGCCCTGCCCCAGCCCTAGCTCCTGCCCCAAACCTGGCTCCAGCCCCAGCCCCACCCTCGCCACCAGCCCAGCCCCAGCCCAAACCCCATCCTTGCCCCAGCCCAGCCCTAGCCCTGCCCCAGTCCCAGCCCCAGCCCAGCCCCAGCCCTGGACCCAGCCCCAGCCCCAGCCCAGCCTCATCCCCAGCCCATGCCCAGCCCTGCCCAGCCCCGCCCAGCCCCAGCCCTGCACCGAACCCAACCACAGCCCGGCCCCAGCCCTGTCCCCAGCCCCGGCCCCTTCCCCAGCCCCAGTCCTAGCCCAGCCCTGCCCTCAGCCGCAGCCCCAGCCCCAGCCCCAGCCCCACCCTCAGCCCCAGCCCAGCCCCAGCCCCAGCCCTGGACCCAGCCGCAGTTGCAGCCCAGCTCCAGCCACAGCCCAGCCACAGCCCTGGATCCAGCCCCAGTCACAGCCCCGGCCCCAGCCCAGCCCTAGCCCAGCCCCAGCCCCACCCTCAGCCCCAGCCCCAGCCCCAGCCCCACCCTCAGCCCCAGCCACAGCCTCAGCCCAGCCCCAGCCCCAGCCCCACCCTCAGCCCCAGCCCAGCCCCAGCCCCAGCCCTGGACCCAGCCGCAGTCGCAGCCCCGGCCCCACCCTCAGCCCAGCCCAGCTCCAGCCACAGCCCAGCAACAGCCCTGGATCCAGCTCCAGTCGCAGCCCCGGCCCCAGCCCAGCCCTAGCCCAGCCCCAGCCCCACCCTCAGCCCCAGCCCAGCTCCAGCCACAGCCCAGCCACAGCCCTGTCCCCAGCCCCAGCCCAGCCCCAGCCCCAGCCCTGCCCTAGCCCAGCCCAGCCCTGGACCAAGCCCCTCCCCTGAGCCGAACCCAGCCCCAGCCTGGCCCCAGCCCCAGCCCTAGCTCCAGCCCTAGCCCTGTCCCCAGCCTCGGCCCGTGCCCCTGCCCCAGTCCCAGTCCTGCCCCATCCCAGGCCCCAGCCCCAGCCCTGCCCCCAGCCCAGCCACAGACCCAGCCTGGCCCCAGCCCTGTCCCCAGCCCCAGCCACAGCCCAGCCCCAGGCCCAGCCCCAGGCCTGACCTCAGCCGTGCCCCATCCCTGGCTCCTGCCCCAACCCTGGCTCCAGCCCCAGCCCCAGCCCTGCCCAAGCCTTGGTTCCAGCCCCAGCCCCAGCCCTGCGCCAACCCAGCCCCAGCCCAAGGCCCAGCCTCAAGCCTAGTCCTGCCCCAGCCCTGGTCCCAATCCAGCCCCAGCCCTACCCCTACCTCAGCCCTAGCCCCCAGCCCTGTCCGCAGCACCAGCCCCAGCCCCAGCCCCACCCTCTCCACCAGCCCAGCCCCAGCCCCAAACTTGGCCCCAGCCCAGCCCCAGTTCCAGCCCTGCCCCAGCCCTGACCCAGCCCCGGCCCCAGACTCGGCCCCAGCCCAGCCCCAGGTCTAGCCCTGTGCCAGCCCAACCCCAGCCCAGCCCCGGTCCCAGCCCAGCCCAAGCCCTGGCCCAGCCCCAGCCCAAACCCCATCCTTGCCCCCAGCCCAGCCCTAGCCCTGCCCCAGTCCCAGCCCCAGCCCAGCCCCAGCCCTGGACCCAGCCCCAGCCCCACCCCAGCCTCATCCCCAGCCCAGGCCCAGCCCTGCCCAGCCCCGCCCAGCCCCAGCCCAGCACCGACCGCAACCCCAGCCCGGCCCCAGCCCTCTCCCCAGCCCCGGCCCCTTCCCCAGCCCCAGTCCTAGCCTAGCCCTGCCTTCAGCCCCAGCCCCAGCCCCAGCCCCAGCCCCACCCTCAGCCCCAGCCCAGCCCCTGTCCCAGCCCTGCCCCGGCCCAGTCCCAGCCCCAGCCCAGCCCCTGCCCTGGACCCAGCCCCAGCCCAGCCCCAGCCACAGCCCCAGCCCAGCCCCAGCCCAGCCCCAGCCCCAGCGCAGCCCCAGCCCTGGACCCAGCCCGAGTCGCAGCCCCGGCCCCACCCTCAGCCCAGCCCAGCTCCAGCCACAGCCCAGCCACAGCCCTGGACCCAGCCCCAGCCCAGCCCCAGCCCCAGCCCTGCCCTAGCCCAGCCCCAGCCCTGGACCAAGCCCCACCCCTGAGCCCAACCCAGCCCCAGCCTGGCCCCAGCCCTGCCCTAGCTCCAGCCCTAGCCCTGTCCCCAGCCTCGGCCCGTGCCCCTGCCCCAGTCCCAGTCCTGCCCCATCCCAGCCCCCAGCCCCTGTCGTGCCCTCAGCCCAGACCCAGACCCAGGCTGGCCCCAGCCCGGCCCCAGCCCTGTCCCCAGCCCCAGCCCCATCCCAGCCCCCAGCCCCAGCCCTGCCCTCAGCCCAGCCCCAGACCCAGCCTGGCCCCAGCCCTGTCCCCAGCCCCAGCCCCAGGCCCAGCCCCAGCCGCAGCCCCAGGCCTTACCTCAGCCCTGCCCCAGCCCTGGCTCCTGCCCCAACCCTGGCTCCAGCCCCAGCCCCACCCTCGCCACCAGCCCGGCCCCAGCCCCAACCTTGGCCCCAGCCCAGCCCCAATTCCAGCCCTGCCCCAGCCCTGCACCAGCCCCGGCCCCAGACTCAGCCCTAGCCCAGCCCCAGGCCTAGCCCTGTGCCAGCCCTACCCCAGCCCAGCCCCGGTCCCCCCCCCAGCCCAAACCCTGGCCCAGCCCCAGCCCAAACCCCATCCTTGCCCCCCAGCCCAGCGTTAGCCCGGCCCCAGTCCCAGCCCTGCCCCAGTCTCAGCCCCAGCCCAGCCCCAGCCCTGGACCCAGCCCCAGCCCCACCCCAGCCTCATGCCCAGCCCAGGCCCAGCACTGCCCCAGCCCCAGCCCCAGCCCCACCTCCGGACCCATCCCCGGTCCTAGCCCAGCCGTAGCCCAGCCCTGTCCCAGACCCCGCCCTGCCCAGCCCCAGCCCGGCCGCGGCCCTGCCCCAGCCTGGCCCCAGCCCTAGCCCCAGCCCCAGGCCCATCCCAGCCCCCAGCCCCAGCCCTGCCCTCAGCCCAGCCCTGTCCCCAGCCTGGCCCCAGCCCTGGCCCCAGCCCCAGGCCCAGCCCCAGCCCCAGCCCCAGCCCCAGCCCAGCCCCAGCCGCAGCCCCAGGCCTGACCTCAGCCCTGCCCCAGCCCTAGCTCCTGCCCCAACCCTGGCTCCAGCCCCAGCCCCACCCTCGCCACCAGCCCAGCCCCAGCCCAAACCCCATCCTTGCCCCAGCCCAGCCCTAGCCCTGCCCCAGTCCCAGCCCCAGCCCAGCCCCAGCCCTGGACCCAGCCCCAGCCCTGGACCCAGCCCCAGCCCCACCCCAGCCTCATCCCCAGCCCATGCCCAGCCCTGCCCAGCCCCGCCCAGCCCCAGCCCTGCACCGAACCCAACCACAGCCCGGCCCCAGCCCTGTCCCCAGCCCTGGCCCCTTCCCCAGCCCCAGTCCTAGCCCAGCCCTGCCCTCAGCCCCAGCCCCAGCCCCAGCCCCAACCCCACCCTCAGCCCCAGCCACAGCCCCAGCCACAGCCCCAGCCCCAGCCCCAGCGCAGCCCCAGCCCTGGACCCAGCCCCAGTCGCAGCCCCGGCCCCACCCTCAGCCCAGCGCAGCTCCAGCCACAGCCCAGCCACAGCCCTGGATCCAGCCCCAGTCACAGCCCCGGCCCCAGCCCAGCCCTAGTCCAGCCCCAGCCCCACCCTCAGCCCCAGCCCCAGCCCCACCCTCAGCCCCAGCCACAGCCCCAGCCCAGCCCCAGCCCCAGCCCCAGCGCAGCCCCAGCCCTGGACCCAGCCCCAGTCGCAGCCCCGGCCCCACCCTCAGCCCAGCCCAGCTCCAGCCACAGCCCAGCAACAGCCCTGGATCCAGCCCCAGTCGCAGCCCCGGCCCCAGCCCAGCCCTAGCCCAGCCCCAGCCCTGGACCAAGCCCCACCCCTGAGCCCAACCCAGCCCCAGCCTGGCCCCAGCCCCTGCCCTAGCTCCAGCCCTAGCCCTGTCCCCAGCCTCGGCCCGTGCCCCTGCCCCAGTCCCAGTCCTGCCCCATCCCAGCCCCCAGCCCCTGCCCTGCCCCAGCCCAGACCCAGCCCCAGCCGCAGCCCCAGCCCTGCCCCAGCCCCAGCCCCAGGCCTGACCTCAGCCCTGTCCCAGCCCTGGCTCCTGCCCCAACCCTGGCTCCAGCCCCAGCCCAACCCTCGCCACCAGCCCGGCCCCAGCCCCAACCTTGGCCCCAGCCCAGCCCCAGTTCCAGCCCAGTCCCAGTCCTGCCCCATCCCAGGCCCCAGCCCCAGCCCTGCCCCCAGCCCAGCCCCAGGCCCAGCCGCAGCCTAGCCCCAGCCCTGCCCCAGCCCCAGCCCCAGGCCTGACCTCAGCCGTGCCCCATCCCTGGCTCCTGCCCCAACCCTGGCTCCAGCCCCAGCCCCAGCCCTGCCCAAGCCTTGGTTCCAGCCCCAGCCCCAGCCCTGCGCCAACCCAGCCCCAGCCCAAGTCCCAGCCTCAAGCCTAGTCCCTGCCCCAGCCCTGGTCCCAATCCAGCCCCAGCCCTACCCCTACCTCAGCCCTAGCCCCAGCCCTGTCCGCAGCACCAGCCCCAGCCCCAGCCCCACCCTCGCCACCAGCCCAGCCCCAGCCCAAAACTTGGCCCCAGCCCAGCCCCAGTTCCAGCCCTGCCCCAGCCCTGCCCCAGCCCCGGCCCCAGACTCGGCCCCAGCCCAGCCCCAGGTCTAGCCCTGTGCCAGCCCTACCCCAGCCCAGCCCCGGTCCCAGCCCAGCCCAAGCCCTGGCCCAGCCCCAGCCCAAACCCCATCCTTGCCCCAGCCCAGCCCTAGCCCTGCCCCAGTCCCAGCCCCAGCCCAGCCCCAGCCCTGGACCCAGCCCCAGCCCCACCCCAGCCTCATCCCCAGCCCAGGCCCAGCCCTGCCCAGCCCCGCCCAGCCCCAGCCCTGCACCGAACCCAACCCCAGCCCGGCCCCAGCCCTCTCCCCAGCCCCGGCCCCCTTCCCCAGCCCCAGTCCTAGCCTAGCCCTGCCCTCAGCCCCAGCCCCAGCCCCAGCCCCAGCCCCAGCCCCACCCTCAGCCCCAGCCCAGCCCCTGTCCCAGCCCTGGACCCAGCCCCAGCCCAGCCCCAGCCACAGCCCCAGCCCAGCCCCAGCCCAGCCCCAGCCCCAGCGCAGCCCCAGCCCTGGACCCAGCCCCAGTCGCAGCCCCGGCCCCCACCCTCAGCCCAGCCCAGCTCCAGCCACAGCCCAGCCACAGCCCTGGACCCAGCCCCAGCCCAGCCCCAGCCCCAGCCCTGCCCTAGCCCAGCCCCAGCCCTGGACCAAGCCCCACCCCTGAGCCCAACCCAGCCCCAGCCTGGCCCCAGCCCTGCCCTAGCTCCAGCCCTAGCCCTGTCCCCAGCCTCGGCCCGTGCCCCTGCCCCAGTCCCAGTCCTGCCCCATCCCAGCCCCCAGCCCCTGCCCTGCCCTCAGCCCAGACCCAGACCCAGCCTGGCCCCAGCCCTGTCCCCAGCCCCAGCCCCATCCCAGCCCCCAGCCCCAGCCCTGCCCTCAGCCCAGCCCACGACCCAGCCTGGCCCCAGCCCTGTCCCCAGCCCCAGCCCCAGCCCCAGGCCCAGCCCCAGCCGCAGACCCAGCCCTGCCCCAGCCGCAGCCCCAGGCCTGACCTCAGCCCTGCCCCAACCCTGGCTCCAGCCCCAGCCCAACCCTCGCCACCAGCCCGGCCCCAGCCCCAACCTTGGCCCCAGCCCAGCCCCAGTTCCAGCCCAGTCCCAGTCCTGCCCCATCCCAGGCCCCAGCCCCAGCCCTTCCCCCAGCCCAGCCCCAGGCCCAGCCGCAGCCTAGCCCCAGCCCTGCCCCAGCCCCAGCCCCAGGCCTGACCTCAGCCGTGCCCCATCCCTGGCTCCTGCCCCAACCCTGGCTCCAGCCCCAGCCCCAGCCCTGCCCAAGCCTTGGTTCCAGCCCCAGCCCCAGCCCTGCGCCAACCCAGCCCCAGCCCAAGTCCCAGCCTCAAGCCTAGTCCTGCCCCAGCCCTGGTCCCAATCCAGCCCCAGCCCTACCCCTACCTCAGTCCTAGCCCCAGCCCTGTCCGCAGCACCAGCCCCAGTCCCAGCCCCACCCTCGCCACCAGCCCAGCCCCAGCCCAAAACTTGGCCCCAGCCCAGCCCCAGTTCCAGCCCTGCCCCAGCCCTGCCCCAGCCCCAGCCCCAGACTCGGCCCCAGACCAGCCCCAGGTCTAGCCCTGTGCCAGCCCTACCCCAGCCCAGCCCCGGTCCCAGCCCAGCTCCAGGCACAGCCCAGCCACAGCCCTGGACCCAGCCCCAGCCCAGCCCCAGCCCCAGCCCTGGACCAAGCCCCACCCCTGAGCCCAACCCAGCCCCAGCCTGGCCCCCAGCCCTGCCCTAGCTCCAGCCCTAGCCCTGTCCCCAGCCTCGGCCCGTGCCCCTGCCCCAGTCCCAGTCCTGCCCCATCCCAGCCCCCAGCCCCTGCCCTGCCCTCAGCCCAGACCCAGACCCAGCCCTGTCCCCAGCCCCAGCCCCAGGCCCAGCCCCAGCCGCAGCCCCAGCCCTGCCCCAGCCGCAGCCCCAGGCCTGACCTCAGCCCTGTCCCAGCCCTGGCTCCTGCCCCAACCCTGGCTCCAGCCCCAGCCCAACCCTCGCCACCAGCCCGGCCCCAGCCCCAACCTTGGCCCCAGCCCAGCCCCAGTTCCAGCCCTGCCCCAGCCCTGCCCCAGCCCCGGCCCCAGACTCGGCCCTAGCCCAGCCCCAGTCCTAGCCCTGTGCCAGCCCTACCCCAGCCCAGCCCCGGTCCCCCCCCCAGCCCAAACCCTGGCCCAGCCCCAGCCCAAACCCCATCCTTGCCCCCAGCCCAGCGTTAGCCCGGCCCCA
>NW_027143645.1:0-52273 GCF_026170545.1 Melanerpes formicivorus
TCATTAGTTTCGCTCACTCTCGAAATCAAGCATTTTACAGCAGGTTGGAGCAGCCTGTATCTCAGCACAGGAATAAGGTAGGGAAGAATTCAAAGGCTCATTTTGACTGCCTCCAGAAGTTAGATCAGATGGCAAATTGGATTTGGTGCTAGGTCTTTCCCTTTAGGTTTTACCCCAACAATGTTTTCATTAGTTTCGCTCACTCTCGAAATCAAGCATTTTACAGCAGGTTGGAGCAGCCTGTATCTCAGCACAGGAATAAGGTAGGGAAGAATTCTAAGGCTCATTTTGACTGCCTCCAGAAGTTAGATCAGATAGCAAATTGGATTTGGTGCTAGGTCTTTCCCTTTAGGTTTTACCCCAACAATGTTTTCATTAGTTTCGCTCACTCTCGAAATCAAGCATTTTACAGCAGGTTGGAGCAGCCTGTATCTCAGCACAGGAATAAGGTAGGGAAGAATTCTAAGGCTCATTTTGACTGCCTCCAGAAGTTAGATCAGATGGCAAATTGGATTTGGTGCTAGGTCTTTCCCTTTAGGTTTTACCCCAACAATGTTTTCATTAGTTTCGCTCACTCTCGAAATCAAGCATTTTACAGCAGGTTGGAGCAGCCTGTATCTCAGCACAGGAATAAGGTAGGGAAGAATTCTAAGGATCATTTTGACTGCCTCCAGAAGTTAGATCAGATGGCAAATTGGATTTGGTGCTAGGTCTTTCCCTTTAGGTTTTACCCCAACAATGTTTTCATTAGTTTCGCTCACTCTCGAAATCAAGCATTTTACAGCAGGTTGGAGCAGCCTGTATCTCAGCACAGGAATAAGGTAGGGAAGAATTCTAAGGCTCATTTTGACTGCCTCCAGAAGTTAGATCAGATGGCAAATTGGATTTGGTGCTAGGTCTTTCCCTTTAGGTTTTACCCCAACAATGTTTTCATTAGTTTCGCTCACTCTCGAAATCAAGCATTTTACAGCAGGTTGGAGCAGCCTGTATCTCAGCACAGGAATAAGGTAGGGAAGAATTCTAAGGCTCATTTTGACTGCCTCCAGAAGTTAGATCAGATGGCAAATTGGATTTGGTGCTAGGTCTTTCCCTTTAGGTTTTACCCCAACAATGTTTTCATTAGTTTTGCTCACTCTCGAAATCAAGCATTTTACAGCAGGTTGGAGCAGCCTGTATCTCAGCACAGGAATAAGGTAGGGAAGAATTCTAAGGCTCATTTTGACTGCCTCCAGAAGTTAGATCAGATGGCAAATTGGATTTGGTGCTAGGTCTTTCCCTTTAGGTTTTACCCCAACAATGTTTTCATTAGTTTCGCTCACTCTCGAAATCAAGCATTTTACAGCAGGTTGGAGCAGCCTGTATCTCAGCACAGGAATAAGGTAGGGAAGAATTCTAAGGCTCATTTTGACTGCCTCCAGAAGTTAGATCAGATGGCAAATTGGATTTGGTGCTAGGTCTTTCCCTTTAGGTTTTACCCCAACAATGTTTTCATTAGTTTCGCTCACTCTCGAAATCAAGCATTTTACAGCAGGTTGGAGCAGCCTGTATCTCAGCACAGGAGTAAGGTAGGGAAGAATTCTAAGGCTCATTTTGACTGCCTCCAGAAGTTAGATCAGATGGCAAATTGGATTTGGTGCTAGGTCTTTCCCTTTAGGTTTTACCCCAACAATGTTTTCATTAGTTTCGCTCACTCTCGAAATCAAGCATTTTACAGCAGGTTGGAGCAGCCTGTATCTCAGCACAGGAATAAGGTAGGGAAGAATTCTAAGGCTCATTTTGACTGCCTCCAGAAGTTAGATCAGATGGCAAATTGGATTTGGTGCTAGGTCTTTCCCTTTAGGTTTTACCCCAACAATGTTTTCATTAGTTTCGCTCACTCTCGAAATCAAGCATTTTACAGCAGGTTGGAGCAGCCTGTATCTCAGCACAGGAATAAGGTAGGGAAGAATTCTAAGGCTCATTTTGACTGCCTCCAGAAGTTAGATCAGATGGCAAATTGGATTTGGTGCTAGGTCTTTCCCTTTAGGTTTTACCCCAACAATGTTTTCATTAGTTTCGCTCACTCTCGAAATCAAGCATTTTACAGCAGGTTGGAGCAGCCTGTATCTCAGCACAGGAATAAGGTAGGGAAGAATTCTAAGGCTCATTTTGACTGCCTCCAGAAGTTAGATCAGATGGCAAATTGGATTTGGTGCTAGGTCTTTCCCTTTAGGTTTTACCCCCAACAATGTTTTCATTAGTTTCGCTCACTCTCGAAATCAAGCATTTTACAGCAGGTTGGAGCAGCCTGTATCTCAGCACAGGAATAAGGTAGGGAAGAATTCTAAGGCTCATTTTGACTGCCTCCAGAAGTTAGATCAGATGGCAAATTGGATTTGGTGCTAGGTCTTTCCCTTTAGGTTTTACCCCAACAATGTTTTCATTAGTTTCGCTCACTCTCGAAATCAAGCATTTTACAGCAGGTTGGAGCAGCCTGTATCTCAGCACAGGAATAAGGTAGGGAAGAATTCTAAGGATCATTTTGACTGCCTCCAGAAGTTAGATCAGATGGCAAATTGGATTTGGTGCTAGGTCTTTCCCTTTAGGTTTTACCCCAACAATGTTTTCATTAGTTTCGCTCACTCTCGAAATCAAGCATTTTACAGCAGGTTGGAGCAGCCTGTATCTCAGCACAGGAATAAGGTAGGGAAGAATTCTAAGGATCATTTTGACTGCCTCCAGAAGTTAGATCAGATGGCAAATTGGATTTGGTGCTAGGTCTTTCCCTTTAGGTTTTACCCCAACAATGTTTTCATTAGTTTCGCTCACTCTCGAAATCAAGCATTTTACAGCAGGTTGGAGCAGCCTGTATCTCAGCACAGGAATAAGGTAGGGAAGAATTCAAAGGCTCATTTTGACTGCCTCCAGAAGTTAGATCAGATGGCAAATTGGATTTGGTGCTAGGTCTTTCCCTTTAGGTTTTACCCCAACAATGTTTTCATTAGTTTCACTCACTCTCGAAATCAAGCATTTTACAGCAGGTTGGAGCAGCCTGTATCTCAGCACAGGAATAAGGTAGGGAAGAATTCTAAGGCTCATTTTGACTGCCTCCAGAAGTTAGATCAGATAGCAAATTGGATTTGGTGCTAGGTCTTTCCCTTTAGGTTTTACCCCAACAATGTTTTCATTAGTTTCGCTCACTCTCGAAATCAAGCATTTTACAGCAGGTTGGAGCAGCCTGTATCTCAGCACAGGAATAAGGTAGGGAAGAATTCTAAGGATCATTTTGACTGCCTCCAGAAGTTAGATCAGATGGCAAATTGGATTTGGTGCTAGGTCTTTCCCTTTAGGTTTTACCCCAACAATGTTTTCATTAGTTTCGCTCACTCTCGAAATCAAGCATTTTACAGCAGGTTGGAGCAGCCTGTATCTCAGCACAGGAATAAGGTAGGGAAGAATTCTAAGGCTCATTTTGACTGCCTCCAGAAGTTAGATCAGATGGCAAATTGGATTTGGTGCTAGGTCTTTCCCTTTAGGTTTTACCCCAACAATGTTTTCATTAGTTTCGCTCACTCTCGAAATCAAGCATTTTACAGCAGGTTGGAGCAGCCTGTATCTCAGCACAGGAATAAGGTAGGGAAGAATTCTAAGGATCATTTTGACTGCCTCCAGAAGTTAGATCAGATGGCAAATTGGATTTGGTGCTAGGTCTTTCCCTTTAGGTTTTACCCCAACAATGTTTTCATTAGTTTCGCTCACTCTCGAAATCAAGCATTTTACAGCAGGTTGGAGCAGCCTGTATCTCAGCACAGGAATAAGGTAGGGAAGAATTCTAAGGATCATTTTGACTGCCTCCAGAAGTTAGATCAGATGGCAAATTGGATTTGGTGCTAGGTCTTTCCCTTTAGGTTTTACCCCAACAATGTTTTCATTAGTTTCGCTCACTCTCGAAATCAAGCATTTTACAGCAGGTTGGAGCAGCCTGTATCTCAGCACAGGAATAAGGTAGGGAAGAATTCTAAGGCTCATTTTGACTGCCTCCAGAAGTTAGATCAGATGGCAAATTGGATTTGGTGCTAGGTCTTTCCCTTTAGGTTTTACCCCAACAATGTTTTCATTAGTTTCGCTCACTCTCGAAATCAAGCATTTTACAGCAGGTTGGAGCAGCCTGTATCTCAGCACAGGAATAAGGTAGGGAAGAATTCTAAGGCTCATTTTGACTGCCTCCAGAAGTTAGATCAGATGGCAAATTGGATTTGGTGCTAGGTCTTTCCCTTTAGGTTTTACCCCAACAATGTTTTCATTAGTTTCGCTCACTCTCGAAATCAAGCATTTTACAGCAGGTTGGAGCAGCCTGTATCTCAGCACAGGAATAAGGTAGGGAAGAATTCTAAGGATCATTTTGACTGCCTCCAGAAGTTAGATCAGATGGCAAATTGGATTTGGTGCTAGGTCTTTCCCTTTAGGTTTTACCCCAACAATGTTTTCATTAGTTTCGCTCACTCTCGAAATCAAGCATTTTACAGCAGGTTGGAGCAGCCTGTATCTCAGCACAGGAATAAGGTAGGGAAGAATTCTAAGGCTCATTTTGACTGCCTCCAGAAGTTAGATCAGATGGCAAATTGGATTTGGTGCTAGGTCTTTCCCTTTAGGTTTTACCCCAACAATGTTTTCATTAGTTTCGCTCACTCTCGAAATCAAGCATTTTACAGCAGGTTGGAGCAGCCTGTATCTCAGCACAGGAATAAGGTAGGGAAGAATTCTAAGGATCATTTTGACTGCCTCCAGAAGTTAGATCAGATGGCAAATTGGATTTGGTGCTAGGTCTTTCCCTTTAGGTTTTACCCCAACAATGTTTTCATTAGTTTCGCTCACTCTCGAAATCAAGCATTTTACAGCAGGTTGGAGCAGCCTGTATCTCAGCACAGGAATAAGGTAGGGAAGAATTCTAAGGATCATTTTGACTGCCTCCAGAAGTTAGATCAGATGGCAAATTGGATTTGGTGCTAGGTCTTTCCCTTTAGGTTTTACCCCAACAATGTTTTCATTAGTTTCGCTCACTCTCGAAATCAAGCATTTTACAGCAGGTTGGAGCAGCCTGTATCTCAGCACAGGAATAAGGTAGGGAAGAATTCTAAGGCTCATTTTGACTGCCTCCAGAAGTTAGATCAGATGGCAAATTGGATTTGGTGCTAGGTCTTTCCCTTTAGGTTTTACCCCAACAATGTTTTCATTAGTTTCGCTCACTCTCGAAATCAAGCATTTTACAGCAGGTTGGAGCAGCCTGTATCTCAGCACAGGAATAAGGTAGGGAAGAATTCTAAGGCTCATTTTGACTGCCTCCAGAAGTTAGATCAGATGGCAAATTGGATTTGGTGCTAGGTCTTTCCCTTTAGGTTTTACCCCAACAATGTTTTCATTAGTTTCGCTCACTCTCGAAATCAAGCATTTTACAGCAGGTTGGAGCAGCCTGTATCTCAGCACAGGAATAAGGTAGGGGAAGAATTCTAAGGCTCATTTTGACTGCCTCCAGAAGTTAGATCAGATGGCAAATTGGATTTGGTGCTAGGTCTTTCCCTTTAGGTTTTACCCCAACAATGTTTTCATTAGTTTCGCTCACTCTCGAAATCAAGCATTTTACAGCAGGTTGGAGCAGCCTGTATCTCAGCACAGGAATAAGGTAGGGAAGAATTCTAAGGCTCATTTTGACTGCCTCCAGAAGTTAGATCAGATGGCAAATTGGATTTGGTGCTAGGTCTTTCCCTTTAGGTTTTACCCCAACAATGTTTTTCATTAGTTTCGCTCACTCTCGAAATCAAGCATTTTACAGCAGGTTGGAGCAGCCTGTATCTCAGCACAGGAATAAGGTAGGGAAGAATTCTAAGGCTCATTTTGACTGCCTCCAGAAGTTAGATCAGATGGCAAATTGGATTTGGTGCTAGGTCTTTCCCTTTAGGTTTTACCCCAACAATGTTTTCATTAGTTTCGCTCACTCTCGAAATCAAGCATTTTACAGCAGGTTGGAGCAGCCTGTATCTCAGCACAGGAATAAGGTAGGGAAGAATTCTAAGGCTCATTTTGACTGCCTCCAGAAGTTAGATCAGATGGCAAATTGGATTTGGTGCTAGGTCTTTCCCTTTAGGTTTTACCCCAACAATGTTTTCATTAGTTTCGCTCACTCTCGAAATCAAGCATTTTACAGCAGGTTGGAGCAGCCTGTATCTCAGCACAGGAATAAGGTAGGGAAGAATTCTAAGGCTCATTTTGACTGCCTCCAGAAGTTAGATCAGATGGCAAATTGGATTTGGTGCTAGGTCTTTCCCTTTAGGTTTTACCCCAACAATGTTTTCATTAGTTTCGCTCACTCTCGAAATCAAGCATTTTACAGCAGGTTGGAGCAGCCTGTATCTCAGCACAGGAATAAGGTAGGGAAGAATTCTAAGGCTCATTTTGACTGCCTCCAGAAGTTAGATCAGATGGCAAATTGGATTTGGTGCTAGGTCTTTCCCTTTAGGTTTTACCCCAACAATGTTTTCATTAGTTTCGCTCACTCTCGAAATCAAGCATTTTACAGCAGGTTGGAGCAGCCTGTATCTCAGCACAGGAATAAGGTAGGGAAGAATTCTAAGGATCATTTTGACTGCCTCCAGAAGTTAGATCAGATGGCAAATTGGATTTGGTGCTAGGTCTTTCCCTTTAGGTTTTACCCCAACAATGTTTTCATTAGTTTCGCTCACTCTCGAAATCAAGCATTTTACAGCAGGTTGGAGCAGCCTGTATCTCAGCACAGGAATAAGGTAGGGAAGAATTCTAAGGCTCATTTTGACTGCCTCCCAGAAGTTAGATCAGATGGCAAATTGGATTTGGTGCTAGGTCTTTCCCTTTAGGTTTTACCCCAACAATGTTTTCATTAGTTTCGCTCACTCTCGAAATCAAGCATTTTACAGCAGGTTGGAGCAGCCTGTATCTCAGCACAGGAATAAGGTAGGGAAGAATTCTAAGGATCATTTTGACTGCCTCCAGAAGTTAGATCAGATGGCAAATTGGATTTGGTGCTAGGTCTTTCCCTTTAGGTTTTACCCCAACAATGTTTTCATTAGTTTCGCTCACTCTCGAAATCAAGCATTTTACAGCAGGTTGGAGCAGCCTGTATCTCAGCACAGGAATAAGGTAGGGAAGAATTCTAAGGATCATTTTGACTGCCTCCAGAAGTTAGATCAGATGGCAAATTGGATTTGGTGCTAGGTCTTTCCCTTTAGGTTTTACCCCAACAATGTTTTCATTAGTTTCGCTCACTCTCGAAATCAAGCATTTTACAGCAGGTTGGAGCAGCCTGTATCTCAGCACAGGAATAAGGTAGGGAAGAATTCTAAGGCTCATTTTGACTGCCTCCAGAAGTTAGATCAGATGGCAAATTGGATTTGGTGCTAGGTCTTTCCCTTTAGGTTTTACCCCAACAATGTTTTCATTAGTTTCGCTCACTCTCGAAATCAAGCATTTTACAGCAGGTTGGAGCAGCCTGTATCTCAGCACAGGAATAAGGTAGGGAAGAATTCTAAGGCTCATTTTGACTGCCTCCAGAAGTTAGATCAGATGGCAAATTGGATTTGGTGCTAGGTCTTTCCCTTTAGGTTTTACCCCAACAATGTTTTCATTAGTTTCGCTCACTCTCGAAATCAAGCATTTTACAGCAGGTTGGAGCAGCCTGTATCTCAGCACAGGAATAAGGTAGGGAAGAATTCTAAGGATCATTTTGACTGCCTCCAGAAGTTAGATCAGATGGCAAATTGGATTTGGTGCTAGGTCTTTCCCTTTAGGTTTTACCCCAACAATGTTTTCATTAGTTTCGCTCACTCTCGAAATCAAGCATTTTACAGCAGGTTGGAGCAGCCTGTATCTCAGCACAGGAATAAGGTAGGGAAGAATTCTAAGGATCATTTTGACTGCCTCCAGAAGTTAGATCAGATGGCAAATTGGATTTGGTGCTAGGTCTTTCCCTTTAGGTTTTACCCCAACAATGTTTTCATTAGTTTCGCTCACTCTCGAAATCAAGCATTTTACAGCAGGTTGGAGCAGCCTGTATCTCAGCACAGGAATAAGGTAGGGAAGAATTCTAAGGCTCATTTTGACTGCCTCCAGAAGTTAGATCAGATGGCAAATTGGATTTGGTGCTAGGTCTTTCCCTTTAGGTTTTACCCCAACAATGTTTTCATTAGTTTCGCTCACTCTCGAAATCAAGCATTTTACAGCAGGTTGGAGCAGCCTGTATCTCAGCACAGGAATAAGGTAGGGAAGAATTCTAAGGCTCATTTTGACTGCCCTCCAGAAGTTAGATCAGATGGCAAATTGGATTTGGTGCTAGGTCTTTCCCTTTAGGTTTTACCCCAACAATGTTTTCATTAGTTTCGCTCACTCTCGAAATCAAGCATTTTACAGCAGGTTGGAGCAGCCTGTATCTCAGCACAGGAATAAGGTAGGGAAGAATTCTAAGGATCATTTTGACTGCCTCCAGAAGTTAGATCAGATGGCAAATTGGATTTGGTGCTAGGTCTTTCCCTTTAGGTTTTACCCCAACAATGTTTTCATTAGTTTCGCTCACTCTCGAAATCAAGCATTTTACAGCAGGTTGGAGCAGCCTGTATCTCAGCACAGGAATAAGGTAGGGAAGAATTCTAAGGCTCATTTTGACTGCCTCCAGAAGTTAGATCAGATGGCAAATTGGATTTGGTGCTAGGTCTTTCCCTTTAGGTTTTACCCCAACAATGTTTTCATTAGTTTCGCTCACTCTCGAAATCAAGCATTTTACAGCAGGTTGGAGCAGCCTGTATCTCAGCACAGGAATAAGGTAGGGAAGAATTCTAAGGCTCATTTTGACTGCCTCCAGAAGTTAGATCAGATGGCAAATTGGATTTGGTGCTAGGTCTTTCCCTTTAGGTTTTACCCCAACAATGTTTTCATTAGTTTCGCTCACTCTCGAAATCAAGCATTTTACAGCAGGTTGGAGCAGCCTGTATCTCAGCACAGGAATAAGGTAGGGAAGAATTCTAAGGCTCATTTTGACTGCCTCCAGAAGTTAGATCAGATGGCAAATTGGATTTGGTGCTAGGTCTTTCCCTTTAGGTTTTACCCCAACAATGTTTTCATTAGTTTCGCTCACTCTCGAAATCAAGCATTTTACAGCAGGTTGGAGCAGCCTGTATCTCAGCACAGGAATAAGGTAGGGAAGAATTCTAAGGCTCATTTTGACTGCCTCCAGAAGTTAGATCAGATGGCAAATTGGATTTGGTGCTAGGTCTTTCCCTTTAGGTTTTACCCCAACAATGTTTTCATTAGTTTCGCTCACTCTCGAAATCAAGCATTTTACAGCAGGTTGGAGCAGCCTGTATCTCAGCACAGGAATAAGGTAGGGAAGAATTCTAAGGCTCATTTTGACTGCCTCCAGAAGTTAGATCAGATGGCAAATTGGATTTGGTGCTAGGTCTTTCCCTTTAGGTTTTACCCCAACAATGTTTTCATTAGTTTCGCTCACTCTCGAAATCAAGCATTTTACAGCAGGTTGGAGCAGCCTGTATCTCAGCACAGGAATAAGGTAGGGAAGAATTCTAAGGCTCATTTTGACTGCCTCCAGAAGTTAGATCAGATGGCAAATTGGATTTGGTGCTAGGTCTTTCCCTTTAGGTTTTACCCCAACAATGTTTTCATTAGTTTCGCTCACTCTCGAAATCAAGCATTTTACAGCAGGTTGGAGCAGCCTGTATCTCAGCACAGGAATAAGGTAGGGAAGAATTCTAAGGCTCATTTTGACTGCCTCCAGAAGTTAGATCAGATGGCAAATTGGATTTGGTGCTAGGTCTTTCCCTTTAGGTTTTACCCCAACAATGTTTTCATTAGTTTCGCTCACTCTCGAAATCAAGCATTTTACAGCAGGTTGGAGCAGCCTGTATCTCAGCACAGGAATAAGGTAGGGAAGAATTCTAAGGCTCATTTTGACTGCCTCCAGAAGTTAGATCAGATGGCAAATTGGATTTGGTGCTAGGTCTTTCCCTTTAGGTTTTACCCCAACAATGTTTTCATTAGTTTCGCTCACTCTCGAAATCAAGCATTTTACAGCAGGTTGGAGCAGCCTGTATCTCAGCACAGGAATAAGGTAGGGAAGAATTCTAAGGCTCATTTTGACTGCCTCCAGAAGTTAGATCAGATGGCAAATTGGATTTGGTGCTAGGTCTTTCCCTTTAGGTTTTACCCCAACAATGTTTTCATTAGTTTCGCTCACTCTCGAAATCAAGCATTTTACAGCAGGTTGGAGCAGCCTGTATCTCAGCACAGGAATAAGGTAGGGAAGAATTCTAAGGCTCATTTTGACTGCCTCCAGAAGTTAGATCAGATGGCAAATTGGATTTGGTGCTAGGTCTTTCCCTTTAGGTTTTACCCCAACAATGTTTTCATTAGTTTCGCTCACTCTCGAAATCAAGCATTTTACAGCAGGTTGGAGCAGCCTGTATCTCAGCACAGGAATAAGGTAGGGAAGAATTCTAAGGCTCATTTTGACTGCCTCCAGAAGTTAGATCAGATGGCAAATTGGATTTGGTGCTAGGTCTTTCCCTTTAGGTTTTACCCCAACAATGTTTTCATTAGTTTCGCTCACTCTCGAAATCAAGCATTTTACAGCAGGTTGGAGCAGCCTGTATCTCAGCACAGGAATAAGGTAGGGAAGAATTCTAAGGCTCATTTTGACTGCCTCCAGAAGTTAGATCAGATGGCAAATTGGATTTGGTGCTAGGTCTTTCCCTTTAGGTTTTACCCCAACAATGTTTTCATTAGTTTCGCTCACTCTCGAAATCAAGCATTTTACAGCAGGTTGGAGCAGCCTGTATCTCAGCACAGGAATAAGGTAGGGAAGAATTCTAAGGATCATTTTGACTGCCTCCAGAAGTTAGATCAGATGGCAAATTGGATTTGGTGCTAGGTCTTTCCCTTTAGGTTTTACCCCAACAATGTTTTCATTAGTTTCGCTCACTCTCGAAATCAAGCATTTTACAGCAGGTTGGAGCAGCCTGTATCTCAGCACAGGAATAAGGTAGGGAAGAATTCTAAGGCTCATTTTGACTGCCTCCAGAAGTTAGATCAGATGGCAAATTGGATTTGGTGCTAGGTCTTTCCCTTTAGGTTTTACCCCAACAATGTTTTCATTAGTTTCGCTCACTCTCGAAATCAAGCATTTTACAGCAGGTTGGAGCAGCCTGTATCTCAGCACAGGAATAAGGTAGGGAAGAATTCTAAGGATCATTTTGACTGCCTCCAGAAGTTAGATCAGATGGCAAATTGGATTTGGTGCTAGGTCTTTCCCTTTAGGTTTTACCCCAACAATGTTTTCATTAGTTTCGCTCACTCTCGAAATCAAGCATTTTACAGCAGGTTGGAGCAGCCTGTATCTCAGCACAGGAATAAGGTAGGGAAGAATTCTAAGGATCATTTTGACTGCCTCCAGAAGTTAGATCAGATGGCAAATTGGATTTGGTGCTAGGTCTTTCCCTTTAGGTTTTACCCCAACAATGTTTTCATTAGTTTCGCTCACTCTCGAAATCAAGCATTTTACAGCAGGTTGGAGCAGCCTGTATCTCAGCACAGGAATAAGGTAGGGAAGAATTCTAAGGCTCATTTTGACTGCCTCCAGAAGTTAGATCAGATGGCAAATTGGATTTGGTGCTAGGTCTTTCCCTTTAGGTTTTACCCCAACAATGTTTTCATTAGTTTCGCTCACTCTCGAAATCAAGCATTTTACAGCAGGTTGGAGCAGCCTGTATCTCAGCACAGGAATAAGGTAGGGAAGAATTCTAAGGCTCATTTTGACTGCCTCCAGAAGTTAGATCAGATGGCAAATTGGATTTGGTGCTAGGTCTTTCCCTTTAGGTTTTACCCCAACAATGTTTTCATTAGTTTCGCTCACTCTCGAAATCAAGCATTTTACAGCAGGTTGGAGCAGCCTGTATCTCAGCACAGGAATAAGGTAGGGAAGAATTCTAAGGATCATTTTGACTGCCTCCAGAAGTTAGATCAGATGGCAAATTGGATTTGGTGCTAGGTCTTTCCCTTTAGGTTTTACCCCAACAATGTTTTCATTAGTTTCGCTCACTCTCGAAATCAAGCATTTTACAGCAGGTTGGAGCAGCCTGTATCTCAGCACAGGAATAAGGTAGGGAAGAATTCTAAGGCTCATTTTGACTGCCTCCAGAAGTTAGATCAGATGGCAAATTGGATTTGGTGCTAGGTCTTTCCCTTTAGGTTTTACCCCAACAATGTTTTCATTAGTTTCGCTCACTCTCGAAATCAAGCATTTTACAGCAGGTTGGAGCAGCCTGTATCTCAGCACAGGAATAAGGTAGGGAAGAATTCTAAGGCTCATTTTGACTGCCTCCAGAAGTTAGATCAGATGGCAAATTGGATTTGGTGCTAGGTCTTTCCCTTTAGGTTTTACCCCAACAATGTTTTCATTAGTTTCGCTCACTCTCGAAATCAAGCATTTTACAGCAGGTTGGAGCAGCCTGTATCTCAGCACAGGAATAAGGTAGGGAAGAATTCTAAGGCTCATTTTGACTGCCTCCAGAAGTTAGATCAGATGGCAAATTGGATTTGGTGCTAGGTCTTTCCCTTTAGGTTTTACCCCAACAATGTTTTCATTAGTTTCGCTCACTCTCGAAATCAAGCATTTTACAGCAGGTTGGAGCAGCCTGTATCTCAGCACAGGAATAAGGTAGGGAAGAATTCTAAGGATCATTTTGACTGCCTCCAGAAGTTAGATCAGATGGCAAATTGGATTTGGTGCTAGGTCTTTCCCTTTAGGTTTTACCCCAACAATGTTTTCATTAGTTTCGCTCACTCTCGAAATCAAGCATTTTACAGCAGGTTGGAGCAGCCTGTATCTCAGCACAGGAATAAGGTAGGGAAGAATTCTAAGGCTCATTTTGACTGCCTCCAGAAGTTAGATCAGATGGCAAATTGGATTTGGTGCTAGGTCTTTCCCTTTAGGTTTTACCCCAACAATGTTTTCATTAGTTTCGCTCACTCTCGAAATCAAGCATTTTACAGCAGGTTGGAGCAGCCTGTATCTCAGCACAGGAATAAGGTAGGGAAGAATTCTAAGGATCATTTTGACTGCCTCCAGAAGTTAGATCAGATGGCAAATTGGATTTGGTGCTAGGTCTTTCCCTTTAGGTTTTACCCCAACAATGTTTTCATTAGTTTCGCTCACTCTCGAAATCAAGCATTTTACAGCAGGTTGGAGCAGCCTGTATCTCAGCACAGGAATAAGGTAGGGAAGAATTCTAAGGCTCATTTTGACTGCCTCCAGAAGTTAGATCAGATGGCAAATTGGATTTGGTGCTAGGTCTTTCCCTTTAGGTTTTACCCCAACAATGTTTTCATTAGTTTCGCTCACTCTCGAAATCAAGCATTTTACAGCAGGTTGGAGCAGCCTGTATCTCAGCACAGGAATAAGGTAGGGAAGAATTCTAAGGATCATTTTGACTGCCTCCAGAAGTTAGATCAGATGGCAAATTGGATTTGGTGCTAGGTCTTTCCCTTTAGGTTTTACCCCAACAATGTTTTCATTAGTTTCGCTCACTCTCGAAATCAAGCATTTTACAGCAGGTTGGAGCAGCCTGTATCTCAGCACAGGAATAAGGTAGGGAAGAATTCTAAGGCTCATTTTGACTGCCTCCAGAAGTTAGATCAGATGGCAAATTGGATTTGGTGCTAGGTCTTTCCCTTTAGGTTTTACCCCAACAATGTTTTCATTAGTTTCGCTCACTCTCGAAATCAAGCATTTTACAGCAGGTTGGAGCAGCCTGTATCTCAGCACAGGAATAAGGTAGGGAAGAATTCTAAGGATCATTTTGACTGCCTCCAGAAGTTAGATCAGATGGCAAATTGGATTTGGTGCTAGGTCTTTCCCTTTAGGTTTTACCCCAACAATGTTTTCATTAGTTTCGCTCACTCTCGAAATCAAGCATTTTACAGCAGGTTGGAGCAGCCTGTATCTCAGCACAGGAATAAGGTAGGGAAGAATTCTAAGGCTCATTTTGACTGCCTCCAGAAGTTAGATCAGATGGCAAATTGGATTTGGTGCTAGGTCTTTCCCTTTAGGTTTTACCCCAACAATGTTTTCATTAGTTTCGCTCACTCTCGAAATCAAGCTTTTTACAGCAGGTTGGAGCAGCCTGTATCTCAGCACAGGAATAATGTAGGGAAGAATTCTAAGGATCATTTTGACTGTCTCCAGAAGTTAGATCAGATGGCAAATTGGATTTGGTGCTAGGTCTTTCCCTTTAGGTTTTACCCCAACAATGTTTTCATTAGTTTCGCTCACTCTCGAAATCAAGCATTTTACAGCAGGTTGGAGCAGCCTGTATCTCAGCACAGGAATAAGGTAGGGAAGAATTCTAAGGATCATTTTGACTGCCTCCAGAAGTTAGATCAGATGGCAAATTGGATTTGGTGCTAGGTCTTTCCCTTTAGGTTTTACCCCAACAATGTTTTCATTAGTTTCGCTCACTCTCGAAATCAAGCATTTTACAGCAGGTTGGAGCAGCCTGTATCTCAGCACAGGAATAAGGTAGGGAAGAATTCTAAGGATCATTTTGACTGCCTCCAGAAGTTAGATCAGATGGCAAATTGGATTTGGTGCTAGGTCTTTCCCTTTAGGTTTTACCCCAACAATGTTTTCATTAGTTTCGCTCACTCTCGAAATCAAGCATTTTACAGCAGGTTGGAGCAGCCTGTATCTCAGCACAGGAATAAGGTAGGGAAGAATTCTAAGGATCATTTTGACTGCCTCCAGAAGTTAGATCAGATGGCAAATTGGATTTGGTGCTAGGTCTTTCCCTTTAGGTTTTACCCCAACAATGTTTTCATTAGTTTCGCTCACTCTCGAAATCAAGCATTTTACAGCAGGTTGGAGCAGCCTGTATCTCAGCACAGGAATAAGGTAGGGAAGAATTCTAAGGCTCATTTTGACTGCCTCCAGAAGTTAGATCAGATGGCAAATTGGATTTGGTGCTAGGTCTTTCCCTTTAGGTTTTACCCCAACAATGTTTTCATTAGTTTCGCTCACTCTCGAAATCAAGCATTTTACAGCAGGTTGGAGCAGCCTGTATCTCAGCACAGGAATAAGGTAGGGAAGAATTCTAAGGCTCATTTTGACTGCCTCCAGAAGTTAGATCAGATGGCAAATTGGATTTGGTGCTAGGTCTTTCCCTTTAGGTTTTACCCCAACAATGTTTTCATTAGTTTCGCTCACTCTCGAAATCAAGCATTTTACAGCAGGTTGGAGCAGCCTGTATCTCAGCACAGGAATAAGGTAGGGAAGAATTCTAAGGATCATTTTGACTGCCTCCAGAAGTTAGATCAGATGGCAAATTGGATTTGGTGCTAGGTCTTTCCCTTTAGGTTTTACCCCAACAATGTTTTCATTAGTTTCGCTCACTCTCGAAATCAAGCATTTTACAGCAGGTTGGAGCAGCCTGTATCTCAGCACAGGAATAAGGTAGGGAAGAATTCTAAGGCTCATTTTGACTGCCTCCAGAAGTTAGATCAGATGGCAAATTGGATTTGGTGCTAGGTCTTTCCCTTTAGGTTTTACCCCAACAATGTTTTCATTAGTTTCGCTCACTCTCGAAATCAAGCATTTTACAGCAGGTTGGAGCAGCCTGTATCTCAGCACAGGAATAAGGTAGGGAAGAATTCTAAGGATCATTTTGACTGCCTCCAGAAGTTAGATCAGATGGCAAATTGGATTTGGTGCTAGGTCTTTCCCTTTAGGTTTTACCCCAACAATGTTTTCATTAGTTTCGCTCACTCTCGAAATCAAGCATTTTACAGCAGGTTGGAGCAGCCTGTATCTCAGCACAGGAATAAGGTAGGGAAGAATTCTAAGGCTCATTTTGACTGCCTCCAGAAGTTAGATCAGATGGCAAATTGGATTTGGTGCTAGGTCTTTCCCTTTAGGTTTTACCCCAACAATGTTTTCATTAGTTTCGCTCACTCTCGAAATCAAGCATTTTACAGCAGGTTGGAGCAGCCTGTATCTCAGCACAGGAATAAGGTAGGGAAGAATTCTAAGGCTCATTTTGACTGCCTCCAGAAGTTAGATCAGATGGCAAATTGGATTTGGTGCTAGGTCTTTCCCTTTAGGTTTTACCCCAACAATGTTTTCATTAGTTTCGCTCACTCTCGAAATCAAGCATTTTACAGCAGGTTGGAGCAGCCTGTATCTCAGCACAGGAATAAGGTAGGGAAGAATTCTAAGGATCATTTTGACTGCCTCCAGAAGTTAGATCAGATGGCAAATTGGATTTGGTGCTAGGTCTTTCCCTTTAGGTTTTACCCCAACAATGTTTTCATTAGTTTCGCTCACTCTCGAAATCAAGCATTTTACAGCAGGTTGGAGCAGCCTGTATCTCAGCACAGGAATAAGGTAGGGAAGAATTCTAAGGCTCATTTTGACTGCCTCCAGAAGTTAGATCAGATGGCAAATTGGATTTGGTGCTAGGTCTTTCCCTTTAGGTTTTACCCCAACAATGTTTTCATTAGTTTCGCTCACTCTCGAAATCAAGCATTTTACAGCAGGTTGGAGCAGCCTGTATCTCAGCACAGGAATAAGGTAGGGAAGAATTCTAAGGATCATTTTGACTGCCTCCAGAAGTTAGATCAGATGGCAAATTGGATTTGGTGCTAGGTCTTTCCCTTTAGGTTTTACCCCAACAATGTTTTCATTAGTTTCGCTCACTCTCGAAATCAAGCATTTTACAGCAGGTTGGAGCAGCCTGTATCTCAGCACAGGAATAAGGTAGGGAAGAATTCTAAGGCTCATTTTGACTGCCTCCAGAAGTTAGATCAGATGGCAAATTGGATTTGGTGCTAGGTCTTTCCCTTTAGGTTTTACCCCAACAATGTTTTCATTAGTTTCGCTCACTCTCGAAATCAAGCATTTTACAGCAGGTTGGAGCAGCCTGTATCTCAGCACAGGAATAAGGTAGGGAAGAATTCTAAGGATCATTTTGACTGCCTCCAGAAGTTAGATCAGATGGCAAATTGGATTTGGTGCTAGGTCTTTCCCTTTAGGTTTTACCCCAACAATGTTTTCATTAGTTTCGCTCACTCTCGAAATCAAGCATTTTACAGCAGGTTGGAGCAGCCTGTATCTCAGCACAGGAATAAGGTAGGGAAGAATTCTAAGGCTCATTTTGACTGCCTCCAGAAGTTAGATCAGATGGCAAATTGGATTTGGTGCTAGGTCTTTCCCTTTAGGTTTTACCCCAACAATGTTTTCATTAGTTTCGCTCACTCTCGAAATCAAGCATTTTACAGCAGGTTGGAGCAGCCTGTATCTCAGCACAGGAATAAGGTAGGGAAGAATTCTAAGGCTCATTTTGACTGCCTCCAGAAGTTAGATCAGATGGCAAATTGGATTTGGTGCTAGGTCTTTCCCTTTAGGTTTTACCCCAACAATATTTTCATTAGTTTCGCTCACTCTCGAAATCAAGCATTTTACAGCAGGTTGGAGCAGCCTGTATCTCAGCACAGGAATAAGGTAGGGAAGAATTCTAAGGCTCATTTTGACTGCCTCCAGAAGTTAGATCAGATGGCAAATTGGATTTGGTGCTAGGTCTTTCCCTTTAGGTTTTACCCCAACAATGTTTTCATTAGTTTCGCTCACTCTCGAAATCAAGCATTTTACAGCAGGTTGGAGCAGCCTGTATCTCAGCACAGGAATAAGGTAGGGAAGAATTCTAAGGATCATTTTGACTGCCTCCAGAAGTTAGATCAGATGGCAAATTGGATTTGGTGCTAGGTCTTTCCCTTTAGGTTTTACCCCAACAATGTTTTCATTAGTTTCGCTCACTCTCGAAATCAAGCATTTTACAGCAGGTTGGAGCAGCCTGTATCTCAGCACAGGAATAAGGTAGGGAAGAATTCTAAGGCTCATTTTGACTGCCTCCAGAAGTTAGATCAGATGGCAAATTGGATTTGGTGCTAGGTCTTTCCCTTTAGGTTTTACCCCAACAATGTTTTCATTAGTTTCGCTCACTCTCGAAATCAAGCATTTTACAGCAGGTTGGAGCAGCCTGTATCTCAGCACGGGAATAAGGTAGGGAAGAATTCTAAGGATCATTTTGACTGCCTCCAGAAGTTAGATCAGATGGCAAATTGGATTTGGTGCTAGGTCTTTCCCTTTAGGTTTTACCCCAACAATGTTTTCATTAGTTTCGCTCACTCTCGAAATCAAGCATTTTACAGCAGGTTGGAGCAGCCTGTATCTCAGCACAGGAATAAGGTAGGGAAGAATTCTAAGGCTCATTTTGACTGCCTCCAGAAGTTAGATCAGATGGCAAATTGGATTTGGTGCTAGGTCTTTCCCTTTAGGTTTTTCCCCAACAATGTTTTCATTAGTTTCGCTCACTCTCGAAATCAAGCATTTTACAGCAGGTTGGAGCAGCCTGTATCTCAGCACAGGAATAAGGTAGGGAAGAATTCTAAGGATCATTTTGACTGCCTCCAGAAGTTAGATCAGATGGCAAATTGGATTTGGTGCTAGGTCTTTCCCTTTAGGTTTTACCCCAACAATGTTTTCATTAGTTTCGCTCACTCTCGAAATCAAGCATTTTACAGCAGGTTGGAGCAGCCTGTATCTCAGCACAGGATAAGGTAGGGAAGAATTCTAAGGATCATTTTGACTGCCTCCAGAAGTTAGATCAGATGGCAAATTGGATTTGGTGCTAGGTCTTTCCCTTTAGGTTTTACCCCAACAATGTTTTCATTAGTTTCGCTCACTCTCGAAATCAAGCATTTTACAGCAGGTTGGAGCAGCCTGTATCTCAGCACAGGAATAAGGTAGGGAAGAATTCTAAGGATCATTTTGACTGCCTCCAGAAGTTAGATCAGATGGCAAATTGGATTTGGTGCTAGGTCTTTCCCTTTAGGTTTTACCCCAACAATGTTTTCATTAGTTTCGCTCACTCTCGAAATCAAGCATTTTACAGCAGGTTGGAGCAGCCTGTATCTCAGCACAGGAATAAGGTAGGGAAGAATTCTAAGGATCATTTTGACTGCCTCCAGAAGTTAGATCAGATGGCAAATTGGATTTGGTGCTAGGTCTTTCCCTTTAGGTTTTACCCCAACAATGTTTTCATTAGTTTCGCTCACTCTCGAAATCAAGCATTTTACAGCAGGTTGGAGCAGCCTGTATCTCAGCACAGGAATAAGGTAGGGAAGAATTCTAAGGCTCATTTTGACTGCCTCCAGAAGTTAGATCAGATGGCAAATTGGATTTGGTGCTAGGTCTTTCCCTTTAGGTTTTACCCCAACAATGTTTTCATTAGTTTCGCTCACTCTCGAAATCAAGCATTTTACAGCAGGTTGGAGCAGCCTGTATCTCAGCACAGGAATAAGGTAGGGAAGAATTCTAAGGCTCATTTTGACTGCCTCCAGAAGTTAGATCAGATGGCAAATTGGATTTGGTGCTAGGTCTTTCCCTTTAGGTTTTACCCCAACAATGTTTTCATTAGTTTCGCTCACTCTCGAAATCAAGCATTTTACAGCAGGTTGGAGCAGCCTGTATCTCAGCACAGGAATAAGGTAGGGAAGAATTCTAAGGATCATTTTGACTGCCTCCAGAAGTTAGATCAGATGGCAAATTGGATTTGGTGCTAGGTCTTTCCCTTTAGGTTTTACCCCAACAATGTTTTCATTAGTTTCGCTCACTCTCGAAATCAAGCATTTTACAGCAGGTTGGAGCAGCCTGTATCTCAGCACAGGAATAAGGTAGGGAAGAATTCAAAGGCTCATTTTGACTGCCTCCAGAAGTTAGATCAGATGGCAAATTGGATTTGGTGCTAGGTCTTTCCCTTTAGGTTTTACCCCAACAATGTTTTCATTAGTTTCGCTCACTCTCGAAATCAAGCATTTTACAGCAGGTTGGAGCAGCCTGTATCTCAGCACAGGAATAAGGTAGGGAAGAATTCTAAGGCTCATTTTGACTGCCTCCAGAAGTTAGATCAGATAGCAAATTGGATTTGGTGCTAGGTCTTTCCCTTTAGGTTTTACCCCAACAATGTTTTCATTAGTTTCGCTCACTCTCGAAATCAAGCATTTTACAGCAGGTTGGAGCAGCCTGTATCTCAGCACAGGAATAAGGTAGGGAAGAATTCTAAGGATCATTTTGACTGCCTCCAGAAGTTAGATCAGATGGCAAATTGGATTTGGTGCTAGGTCTTTCCCTTTAGGTTTTACCCCAACAATGTTTTCATTAGTTTCGCTCACTCTCGAAATCAAGCATTTTACAGCAGGTTGGAGCAGCCTGTATCTCAGCACAGGAATAAGGTAGGGAAGAATTCTAAGGATCATTTTGACTGCCTCCAGAAGTTAGATCAGATGGCAAATTGGATTTGGTGCTAGGTCTTTCCCTTTAGGTTTTACCCCAACAATGTTTTCATTAGTTTCGCTCACTCTCGAAATCAAGCATTTTACAGCAGGTTGGAGCAGCCTGTATCTCAGCACAGGAATAAGGTAGGGAAGAATTCTAAGGCTCATTTTGACTGCCTCCAGAAGTTAGATCAGATGGCAAATTGGATTTGGTGCTAGGTCTTTCCCTTTAGGTTTTACCCCAACAATGTTTTCATTAGTTTCGCTCACTCTCGAAATCAAGCATTTTACAGCAGGTTGGAGCAGCCTGTATCTCAGCACAGGAATAAGGTAGGGAAGAATTCTAAGGATCATTTTGACTGCCTCCAGAAGTTAGATCAGATGGCAAATTGGATTTGGTGCTAGGTCTTTCCCTTTAGGTTTTACCCCAACAATGTTTTCATTAGTTTCGCTCACTCTCGAAATCAAGCATTTTACAGCAGGTTGGAGCAGCCTGTATCTCAGCACAGGAATAAGGTAGGGAAGAATTCTAAGGCTCATTTTGACTGCCTCCAGAAGTTAGATCAGATGGCAAATTGGATTTGGTGCTAGGTCTTTCCCTTTAGGTTTTACCCCAACAATGTTTTCATTAGTTTCGCTCACTCTCGAAATCAAGCATTTTACAGCAGGTTGGAGCAGCCTGTATCTCAGCACAGGAATAAGGTAGGGAAGAATTCTAAGGATCATTTTGACTGCCTCCAGAAGTTAGATCAGATGGCAAATTGGATTTGGTGCTAGGTCTTTCCCTTTAGGTTTTACCCCAACAATGTTTTCATTAGTTTCGCTCACTCTCGAAATCAAGCATTTTACAGCAGGTTGGAGCAGCCTGTATCTCAGCACAGGAATAAGGTAGGGAAGAATTCTAAGGCTCATTTTGACTGCCTCCAGAAGTTAGATCAGATGGCAAATTGGATTTGGTGCTAGGTCTTTCCCTTTAGGTTTTACCCCAACAATGTTTTCATTAGTTTCGCTCACTCTCGAAATCAAGCATTTTACAGCAGGTTGGAGCAGCCTGTATCTCAGCACAGGAATAAGGTAGGGAAGAATTCTAAGGATCATTTTGACTGCCTCCAGAAGTTAGATCAGATGGCAAATTGGATTTGGTGCTAGGTCTTTCCCTTTAGGTTTTACCCCAACAATGTTTTCATTAGTTTCGCTCACTCTCGAAATCAAGCATTTTACAGCAGGTTGGAGCAGCCTGTATCTCAGCACAGGAATAAGGTAGGGAAGAATTCTAAGGCTCATTTTGACTGCCTCCAGAAGTTAGATCAGATGGCAAATTGGATTTGGTGCTAGGTCTTTCCCTTTAGGTTTTACCCCAACAATGTTTTCATTAGTTTCGCTCACTCTCGAAATCAAGCATTTTACAGCAGGTTGGAGCAGCCTGTATCTCAGCACAGGAATAAGGTAGGGAAGAATTCTAAGGCTCATTTTGACTGCCTCCAGAAGTTAGATCAGATGGCAAATTGGATTTGGTGCTAGGTCTTTCCCTTTAGGTTTTACCCCAACAATGTTTTCATTAGTTTCGCTCACTCTCGAAATCAAGCATTTTACAGCAGGTTGGAGCAGCCTGTATCTCAGCACAGGAATAAGGTAGGGAAGAATTCTAAGGCTCATTTTGACTGCCTCCAGAAGTTAGATCAGATGGCAAATTGGATTTGGTGCTAGGTCTTTCCCTTTAGGTTTTACCCCAACAATGTTTTCATTAGTTTCGCTCACTCTCGAAATCAAGCATTTTACAGCAGGTTGGAGCAGCCTGTATCTCAGCACAGGAATAAGGTAGGGAAGAATTCTAAGGCTCATTTTGACTGCCTCCAGAAGTTAGATCAGATGGCAAATTGGATTTGGTGCTAGGTCTTTCCCTTTAGGTTTTACCCCAACAATGTTTTCATTAGTTTCGCTCACTCTCGAAATCAAGCATTTTACAGCAGGTTGGAGCAGCCTGTATCTCAGCACAGGAATAAGGTAGGGAAGAATTCTAAGGATCATTTTGACTGCCTCCAGAAGTTAGATCAGATGGCAAATTGGATTTGGTGCTAGGTCTTTCCCTTTAGGTTTTACCCCAACAATGTTTTCATTAGTTTCGCTCACTCTCGAAATCAAGCATTTTACAGCAGGTTGGAGCAGCCTGTATCTCAGCACAGGAATAAGGTAGGGAAGAATTCTAAGGATCATTTTGACTGCCTCCAGAAGTTAGATCAGATGGCAAATTGGATTTGGTGCTAGGTCTTTCCCTTTAGGTTTTACCCCAACAATGTTTTCATTAGTTTCGCTCACTCTCGAAATCAAGCATTTTACAGCAGGTTGGAGCAGCCTGTATCTCAGCACAGGAATAAGGTAGGGAAGAATTCTAAGGATCATTTTGACTGCCTCCAGAAGTTAGATCAGATGGCAAATTGGATTTGGTGCTAGGTCTTTCCCTTTAGGTTTTACCCCAACAATGTTTTCATTAGTTTCGCTCACTCTCGAAATCAAGCATTTTACAGCAGGTTGGAGCAGCCTGTATCTCAGCACAGGAATAAGGTAGGGAAGAATTCTAAGGATCATTTTGACTGCCTCCAGAAGTTAGATCAGATGGCAAATTGGATTTGGTGCTAGGTCTTTCCCTTTAGGTTTTACCCCAACAATATTTTCATTAGTTTCGCTCACTCTCGAAATCAAGCATTTTACAGCAGGTTGGAGCAGCCTGTATCTCAGCACAGGAATAAGGTAGGGAAGAATTCTAAGGCTCATTTTGACTGCCTCCAGAAGTTAGATCAGATGGCAAATTGGATTTGGTGCTAGGTCTTTCCCTTTAGGTTTTACCCCAACAATGTTTTCATTAGTTTTGCTCACTCTCGAAATCAAGCATTTTACAGCAGGTTGGAGCAGCCTGTATCTCAGCACAGGAATAAGGTAGGGAAGAATTCTAAGGATCATTTTGACTGCCTCCAGAAGTTAGATCAGATGGCAAATTTGATTTGGTGCTAGGTCTTTCCCTTTAGGTTTTACCCCAACAATGTTTTCATTAGTTTCGCTCACTCTCGAAATCAAGCATTTTACAGCAGGTTGGAGCAGCCTGTATCTCAGCACAGGAATAAGGTAGGGAAGAATTCTAAGGCTCATTTTGACTGCCTCCAGAAGTTAGATCAGATGGCAAATTGGATTTGGTGCTAGGTCTTTCCCTTTAGGTTTTACCCCAACAATGTTTTCATTAGTTTCGCTCACTCTCGAAATCAAGCATTTTACAGCAGGTTGGAGCAGCCTGTATCTCAGCACAGGAATAAGGTAGGGAAGAATTCTAAGGCTCATTTTGACTGCCTCCAGAAGTTAGATCAGATGGCAAATTGGATTTGGTGCTAGGTCTTTCCCTTTAGGTTTTACCCCAACAATGTTTTCATTAGTTTCGCTCACTCTCGAAATCAAGCATTTTACAGCAGGTTGGAGCAGCCTGTATCTCAGCACAGGAATAAGGTAGGGAAGAATTCTAAGGCTCATTTTGACTGCCTCCAGAAGTTAGATCAGATGGCAAATTGGATTTGGTGCTAGGTCTTTCCCTTTAGGTTTTACCCCAACAATGTTTTCATTAGTTTCGCTCACTCTCGAAATCAAGCATTTTACAGCAGGTTGGAGCAGCCTGTATCTCAGCACAGGAATAAGGTAGGGAAGAATTCTAAGGATCATTTTGACTGCCTCCAGAAGTTAGATCAGATGGCAAATTGGATTTGGTGCTAGGTCTTTCCCTTTAGGTTTTACCCCAACAATGTTTTCATTAGTTTCGCTCACTCTGGAAATCAAGCATTTTACAGCAGGTTGGAGCAGACTGTATCTCAGCACAGGAATAAGGTAGGGAAGAATTCTAAGGATCATTTTGACTGCCTCCAGAAGTTAGATCAGATGGCAAATTGGATTTGGTGCTAGGTCTTTCCCTTTAGGTTTTACCCCAACAATGTTTTCATTAGTTTCGCTCACTCTCGAAATCAAGCATTTTACAGCAGGTTGGAGCAGCCTGTATCTCAGCACAGGAATAAGGTAGGGAAGAATTCTAAGGATCATTTTGACTGCCTCCAGAAGTTAGATCAGATGGCAAATTGGATTTGGTGCTAGGTCTTTCCCTTTAGGTTTTACCCCAACAATGTTTTCATTAGTTTCGCTCACTCTCGAAATCAAGCATTTTACAGCAGGTTGGAGCAGCCTGTATCTCAGCACAGGAATAAGGTAGGGAAGAATTCTAAGGATCATTTTGACTGCCTCCAGAAGTTAGATCAGATGGCAAATTGGATTTGGTGCTAGGTCTTTCCCTTTAGGTTTTACCCCAACAATATTTTCATTAGTTTCGCTCACTCTCGAAATCAAGCATTTTACAGCAGGTTGGAGCAGCCTGTATCTCAGCACAGGAATAAGGTAGGGAAGAATTCTAAGGCTCATTTTGACTGCCTCCAGAAGTTAGATCAGATGGCAAATTGGATTTGGTGCTAGGTCTTTCCCTTTAGGTTTTACCCCAACAATGTTTTCATTAGTTTTGCTCACTCTCGAAATCAAGCATTTTACAGCAGGTTGGAGCAGCCTGTATCTCAGCACAGGAATAAGGTAGGGAAGAATTCTAAGGATCATTTTGACTGCCTCCAGAAGTTAGATCAGATGGCAAATTGGATTTGGTGCTAGGTCTTTCCCTTTAGGTTTTACCCCAACAATGTTTTCATTAGTTTCGCTCACTCTCGAAATCAAGCATTTTACAGCAGGTTGGAGCAGCCTGTATCTCAGCACAGGAATAAGGTAGGGAAGAATTCTAAGGCTCATTTTGACTGCCTCCAGAAGTTAGATCAGATGGCAAATTGGATTTGGTGCTAGGTCTTTCCCTTTAGGTTTTACCCCAACAATGTTTTCATTAGTTTTGCTCACTCTCGAAATCAAGCATTTTACAGCAGGTTGGAGCAGCCTGTATCTCAGCACAGGAATAAGGTAGGGAAGAATTCTAAGGATCATTTTGACTGCCTCCAGAAGTTAGATCAGATGGCAAATTGGATTTGGTGCTAGGTCTTTCCCTTTAGGTTTTACCCCAACAATGTTTTCATTAGTTTCGCTCACTCTCGAAATCAAGCATTTTACAGCAGGTTGGAGCAGCCTGTATCTCAGCACAGGAATAAGGTAGGGAAGAATTCTAAGGCTCATTTTGACTGCCTCCAGAAGTTAGATCAGATGGCAAATTGGATTTGGTGCTAGGTCTTTCCCTTTAGGTTTTACCCCAACAATGTTTTCATTAGTTTCGCTCACTCTCGAAATCAAGCATTTTACAGCAGGTTGGAGCAGCCTGTATCTCAGCACAGGAATAAGGTAGGGAAGAATTCTAAGGCTCATTTTGACTGCCTCCAGAAGTTAGATCAGATGGCAAGTTGGATTTGGTGCTAGGTCTTTCCCTTTAGGTTTTACCCCAACAATGTTTTCATTAGTTTCGCTCACTCGCGAAATCAAGCATTTTACAGCAGGTTGGAGCAGCCTGTATCTCAGCACAGGAATAAGGTAGGGAAGAATTCTAAGGATCATTTTGACTGCCTCCAGAAGTTAGATCAGATGGCAAATTGGATTTGGTGCTAGGTCTTTCCCTTTAGGTTTTACCCCAACAATGTTTTCATTAGTTTCGCTCACTCTCGAAATCAAGCATTTTACAGCAGGTTGGAGCAGCCTGTATCTCAGCACAGGATAAGGTAGGGAAGAATTCTAAGGATCATTTTGACTGCCTCCAGAAGTTAGATCAGATGGCAAATTGGATTTGGTGCTAGGTCTTTCCCTTTAGGTTTTACCCCAACAATGTTTTCATTAGTTTCGCTCACTCTCGAAATCAAGCATTTTACAGCAGGTTGGAGCAGCCTGTATCTCAGCACAGGAATAAGGTAGGGAAGAATTCTAAGGATCATTTTGACTGCCTCCAGAAGTTAGATCAGATGGCAAATTGGATTTGGTGCTAGGTCTTTCCCTTTAGGTTTTACCCCAACAATGTTTTCATTAGTTTCGCTCACTCTCGAAATCAAGCATTTTACAGCAGGTTGGAGCAGCCTGTATCTCAGCACAGGAATAAGGTAGGGAAGAATTCTAAGGATCATTTTGACTGCCTCCAGAAGTTAGATCAGATGGCAAATTGGATTTGGTGCTAGGTCTTTCCCTTTAGGTTTTACCCCAACAATGTTTTCATTAGTTTCGCTCACTCTCGAAATCAAGCATTTTACAGCAGGTTGGAGCAGCCTGTATCTCAGCACAGGAATAAGGTAGGGAAGAATTCTAAGGCTCATTTTGACTGCCTCCAGAAGTTAGATCAGATGGCAAATTGGATTTGGTGCTAGGTCTTTCCCTTTAGGTTTTACCCCAACAATGTTTTCATTAGTTTCGCTCACTCTC
The DNA here is from genome assembly GCF_026170545.1 of Melanerpes formicivorus. Taxonomy (NCBI): domain Eukaryota; kingdom Metazoa; phylum Chordata; class Aves; order Piciformes; family Picidae; genus Melanerpes; species Melanerpes formicivorus. The sequence goes on from NW_027143645.1 coordinate 26,809, forward strand.
GAAATCAAGCATTTTACAGCAGGTTGGAGCAGCCTGTATCTCAGCACAGGAATAAGGTAGGGAAGAATTCTAAGGATCATTTTGACTGCCTCCAGAAGTTAGATCAGATGGCAAATTGGATTTGGTGCTAGGTCTTTCCCTTTAGGTTTTACCCCAACAATGTTTTCATTAGTTTCGCTCACTCTCGAAATCAAGCATTTTACAGCAGGTTGGAGCAGACTGTATCTCAGCACAGGAATAAGGTAGGGAAGAATTCTAAGGCTCATTTTGACTGCCTCCAGAAGTTAGATCAGATGGCAAATTGGATTTGGTGCTAGGTCTTTCCCTTTAGGTTTTACCCCAACAATGTTTTCATTAGTTTCGCTCACTCTCGAAATCAAGCATTTTACAGCAGGTTGGAGCAGCCTGTATCTCAGCACAGGAATAAGGTAGGGAAGAATTCTAAGGCTCATTTTGACTGCCTCCAGAAGTTAGATCAGATGGCAAATTGGATTTGGTGCTAGGTCTTTCCCTTTAGGTTTTACCCCAACAATGTTTTCATTAGTTTCGCTCACTCTCGAAATCAAGCATTTTACAGCAGGTTGGAGCAGCCTGTATCTCAGCACAGGAATAAGGTAGGGAAGAATTCTAAGGCTCATTTTGACTGCCTCCAGAAGTTAGATCAGATGGCAAATTGGATTTGGTGCTAGGTCTTTCCCTTTAGGTTTTACCCCAACAATGTTTTCATTAGTTTCGCTCACTCTCGAAATCAAGCATTTTACAGCAGGTTGGAGCAGCCTGTATCTCAGCACAGGAATAAGGTAGGGAAGAATTCTAAGGCTCATTTTGACTGCCTCCAGAAGTTAGATCAGATGGCAAATTGGATTTGGTGCTAGGTCTTTCCCTTTAGGTTTTACCCCAACAATGTTTTCATTAGTTTCGCTCACTCTCGAAATCAAGCATTTTACAGCAGGTTGGAGCAGCCTGTATCTCAGCACAGGAATAAGGTAGGGAAGAATTCTAAGGATCATTTTGACTGCCTCCAGAAGTTAGATCAGATGGCAAATTGGATTTGGTGCTAGGTCTTTCCCTTTAGGTTTTACCCCAACAATGTTTTCATTAGTTTCGCTCACTCTCGAAATCAAGCATTTTACAGCAGGTTGGAGCAGCCTGTATCTCAGCACAGGAATAAGGTAGGGAAGAATTCTAAGGATCATTTTGACTGCCTCCAGAAGTTAGATCAGATGGCAAATTGGATTTGGTGCTAGGTCTTTCCCTTTAGGTTTTACCCCAACAATGTTTTCATTAGTTTTGCTCACTCTCGAAATCAAGCATTTTACAGCAGGTTGGAGCAGCCTGTATCTCAGCACAGGAATAAGGTAGGGAAGAATTCTAAGGATCATTTTGACTGCCTCCAGAAGTTAGATCAGATGGCAAATTGGATTTGGTGCTAGGTCTTTCCCTTTAGGTTTTACCCCAACAATGTTTTCATTAGTTTCGCTCACTCTCGAAATCAAGCATTTTACAGCAGGTTGGAGCAGCCTGTATCTCAGCACAGGAATAAGGTAGGGAAGAATTCTAAGGCTCATTTTGACTGCCTCCAGAAGTTAGATCAGATGGCAAATTGGATTTGGTGCTAGGTCTTTCCCTTTAGGTTTTACCCCAACAATATTTTCATTAGTTTCGCTCACTCTCGAAATCAAGCATTTTACAGCAGGTTGGAGCAGCCTGTATCTCAGCACAGGAATAAGGTAGGGAAGAATTCTAAGGCTCATTTTGACTGCCTCCAGAAGTTAGATCAGATGGCAAATTGGATTTGGTGCTAGGTCTTTCCCTTTAGGTTTTACCCCAACAATGTTTTCATTAGTTTCGCTCACTCTCGAAATCAAGCATTTTACAGCAGGTTGGAGCAGCCTGTATCTCAGCACAGGAATAAGGTAGGGAAGAATTCTAAGGCTCATTTTGACTGCCTCCAGAAGTTAGATCAGATGGCAAATTGGATTTGGTGCTAGGTCTTTCCCTTTAGGTTTTACCCCAACAATGTTTTCATTAGTTTCGCTCACTCTCGAAATCAAGCATTTTACAGCAGGTTGGAGCAGCCTGTATCTCAGCACAGGAATAAGGTAGGGAAGAATTCTAAGGATCATTTTGACTGCCTCCAGAAGTTAGATCAGATGGCAAATTGGATTTGGTGCTAGGTCTTTCCCTTTAGGTTTTACCCCAACAATGTTTTCATTAGTTTCGCTCACTCTCGAAATCAAGCATTTTACAGCAGGTTGGAGCAGCCTGTATCTCAGCACAGGAATAAGGTAGGGAAGAATTCTAAGGCTCATTTTGACTGCCTCCAGAAGTTAGATCAGATGGCAAATTGGATTTGGTGCTAGGTCTTTCCCTTTAGGTTTTACCCCAACAATGTTTTCATTAGTTTCGCTCACTCTCGAAATCAAGCATTTTACAGCAGGTTGGAGCAGCCTGTATCTCAGCACAGGAATAAGGTAGGGAAGAATTCTAAGGCTCATTTTGACTGCCTCCAGAAGTTAGATCAGATGGCAAGTTGGATTTGGTGCTAGGTCTTTCCCTTTAGGTTTTACCCCAACAATGTTTTCATTAGTTTCGCTCACTCGCGAAATCAAGCATTTTACAGCAGGTTGGAGCAGCCTGTATCTCAGCACAGGAATAAGGTAGGGAAGAATTCTAAGGATCATTTTGACTGCCTCCAGAAGTTAGATCAGATGGCAAATTGGATTTGGTGCTAGGTCTTTCCCTTTAGGTTTTACCCCAACAATGTTTTCATTAGTTTCGCTCACTCTCGAAATCAAGCATTTTACAGCAGGTTGGAGCAGCCTGTATCTCAGCACAGGATAAGGTAGGGAAGAATTCTAAGGATCATTTTGACTGCCTCCAGAAGTTAGATCAGATGGCAAATTGGATTTGGTGCTAGGTCTTTCCCTTTAGGTTTTACCCCAACAATGTTTTCATTAGTTTCGCTCACTCTCGAAATCAAGCATTTTACAGCAGGTTGGAGCAGCCTGTATCTCAGCACAGGAATAAGGTAGGGAAGAATTCTAAGGATCATTTTGACTGCCTCCAGAAGTTAGATCAGATGGCAAATTGGATTTGGTGCTAGGTCTTTCCCTTTAGGTTTTACCCCAACAATGTTTTCATTAGTTTCGCTCACTCTCGAAATCAAGCATTTTACAGCAGGTTGGAGCAGCCTGTATCTCAGCACAGGAATAAGGTAGGGAAGAATTCTAAGGATCATTTTGACTGCCTCCAGAAGTTAGATCAGATGGCAAATTGGATTTGGTGCTAGGTCTTTCCCTTTAGGTTTTACCCCAACAATGTTTTCATTAGTTTCGCTCACTCTCGAAATCAAGCATTTTACAGCAGGTTGGAGCAGCCTGTATCTCAGCACAGGAATAAGGTAGGGAAGAATTCTAAGGCTCATTTTGACTGCCTCCAGAAGTTAGATCAGATGGCAAATTGGATTTGGTGCTAGGTCTTTCCCTTTAGGTTTTACCCCAACAATGTTTTCATTAGTTTCGCTCACTCTCGAAATCAAGCATTTTACAGCAGGTTGGAGCAGCCTGTATCTCAGCACAGGAATAAGGTAGGGAAGAATTCAAAGGCTCATTTTGACTGCCTCCAGAAGTTAGATCAGATGGCAAATTGGATTTGGTGCTAGGTCTTTCCCTTTAGGTTTTACCCCAACAATGTTTTCATTAGTTTCGCTCACTCTCGAAATCAAGCATTTTACAGCAGGTTGGAGCAGCCTGTATCTCAGCACAGGAATAAGGTAGGGAAGAATTCTAAGGATCATTTTGACTGCCTCCAGAAGTTAGATCAGATAGCAAATTGGATTTGGTGCTAGGTCTTTCCCTTTAGGTTTTACCCCAACAATGTTTTCATTAGTTTCGCTCACTCTCGAAATCAAGCATTTTACAGCAGGTTGGAGCAGCCTGTATCTCAGCACAGGAATAAGGTAGGGAAGAATTCTAAGGCTCATTTTGACTGCCTCCAGAAGTTAGATCAGATGGCAAATTGGATTTGGTGCTAGGTCTTTCCCTTTAGGTTTTACCCCAACAATGTTTTCATTAGTTTCGCTCACTCTCGAAATCAAGCATTTTACAGCAGGTTGGAGCAGCCTGTATCTCAGCACAGGAATAAGGTAGGGAAGAATTCTAAGGCTCATTTTGACTGCCTCCAGAAGTTAGATCAGATGGCAAATTGGATTTGGTGCTAGGTCTTTCCCTTTAGGTTTTACCCCAACAATGTTTTCATTAGTTTCGCTCACTCTCGAAATCAAGCATTTTACAGCAGGTTGGAGCAGCCTGTATCTCAGCACAGGAATAAGGTAGGGAAGAATTCTAAGGATCATTTTGACTGCCTCCAGAAGTTAGATCAGATGGCAAATTGGATTTGGTGCTAGGTCTTTCCCTTTAGGTTTTACCCCAACAATGTTTTCATTAGTTTCGCTCACTCTCGAAATCAAGCATTTTACAGCAGGTTGGAGCAGCCTGTATCTCAGCACAGGAATAAGGTAGGGAAGAATTCAAAGGCTCATTTTGACTGCCTCCAGAAGTTAGATCAGATGGCAAATTGGATTTGGTGCTAGGTCTTTCCCTTTAGGTTTTACCCCAACAATGTTTTCATTAGTTTCGCTCACTCTCGAAATCAAGCATTTTACAGCAGGTTGGAGCAGCCTGTATCTCAGCACAGGAATAAGGTAGGGAAGAATTCTAAGGCTCATTTTGACTGCCTCCAGAAGTTAGATCAGATAGCAAATTGGATTTGGTGCTAGGTCTTTCCCTTTAGGTTTTACCCCAACAATGTTTTCATTAGTTTCGCTCACTCTCGAAATCAAGCATTTTACAGCAGGTTGGAGCAGCCTGTATCTCAGCACAGGAATAAGGTAGGGAAGAATTCTAAGGATCATTTTGACTGCCTCCAGAAGTTAGATCAGATGGCAAATTGGATTTGGTGCTAGGTCTTTCCCTTTAGGTTTTACCCCAACAATGTTTTCATTAGTTTCGCTCACTCTCGAAATCAAGCATTTTACAGCAGGTTGGAGCAGCCTGTATCTCAGCACAGGAATAAGGTAGGGAAGAATTCTAAGGCTCATTTTGACTGCCTCCAGAAGTTAGATCAGATGGCAAATTGGATTTGGTGCTAGGTCTTTCCCTTTAGGTTTTACCCCAACAATGTTTTCATTAGTTTCGCTCACTCTCGAAATCAAGCATTTTACAGCAGGTTGGAGCAGCCTGTATCTCAGCACAGGAATAAGGTAGGGAAGAATTCTAAGGATCATTTTGACTGCCTCCAGAAGTTAGATCAGATGGCAAATTGGATTTGGTGCTAGGTCTTTCCCTTTAGGTTTTACCCCAACAATGTTTTCATTAGTTTCGCTCACTCTCGAAATCAAGCATTTTACAGCAGGTTGGAGCAGCCTGTATCTCAGCACAGGAATAAGGTAGGGAAGAATTCTAAGGCTCATTTTGACTGCCTCCAGAAGTTAGATCAGATGGCAAATTGGATTTGGTGCTAGGTCTTTCCCTTTAGGTTTTACCCCAACAATGTTTTCATTAGTTTCGCTCACTCTCGAAATCAAGCATTTTACAGCAGGTTGGAGCAGCCTGTATCTCAGCACAGGAATAAGGTAGGGAAGAATTCTAAGGCTCATTTTGACTGCCTCCAGAAGTTAGATCAGATGGCAAATTGGATTTGGTGCTAGGTCTTTCCCTTTAGGTTTTACCCCAACAATGTTTTCATTAGTTTCGCTCACTCTCGAAATCAAGCATTTTACAGCAGGTTGGAGCAGCCTGTATCTCAGCACAGGAATAAGGTAGGGAAGAATTCTAAGGCTCATTTTGACTGCCTCCAGAAGTTAGATCAGATAGCAAATTGGATTTGGTGCTAGGTCTTTCCCTTTAGGTTTTACCCCAACAATGTTTTCATTAGTTTCGCTCACTCTCGAAATCAAGCATTTTACAGCAGGTTGGAGCAGCCTGTATCTCAGCACAGGAATAAGGTAGGGAAGAATTCTAAGGCTCATTTTGACTGCCTCCAGAAGTTAGATCAGATGGCAAATTGGATTTGGTGCTAGGTCTTTCCCTTTAGGTTTTACCCCAACAATGTTTTCATTAGTTTCGCTCACTCTCGAAATCAAGCATTTTACAGCAGGTTGGAGCAGCCTGTATCTCAGCACAGGAATAAGGTAGGGAAGAATTCTAAGGCTCATTTTGACTGCCTCCAGAAGTTAGATCAGATGGCAAATTGGATTTGGTGCTAGGTCTTTCCCTTTAGGTTTTACCCCAACAATGTTTTCATTAGTTTCGCTCACTCTCGAAATCAAGCATTTTACAGCAGGTTGGAGCAGCCTGTATCTCAGCACAGGAATAAGGTAGGGAAGAATTCTAAGGCTCATTTTGACTGCCTCCAGAAGTTAGATCAGATGGCAAATTGGATTTGGTGCTAGGTCTTTCCCTTTAGGTTTTACCCCAACAATGTTTTCATTAGTTTCGCTCACTCTCGAAATCAAGCATTTTACAGCAGGTTGGAGCAGCCTGTATCTCAGCACAGGAATAAGGTAGGGAAGAATTCTAAGGATCATTTTGACTGCCTCCAGAAGTTAGATCAGATGGCAAATTGGATTTGGTGCTAGGTCTTTCCCTTTAGGTTTTACCCCAACAATGTTTTCATTAGTTTCGCTCACTCTCGAAATCAAGCATTTTACAGCAGGTTGGAGCAGCCTGTATCTCAGCACAGGAATAAGGTAGGGAAGAATTCTAAGGCTCATTTTGACTGCCTCCAGAAGTTAGATCAGATGGCAAATTGGATTTGGTGCTAGGTCTTTCCCTTTAGGTTTTACCCCAACAATGTTTTCATTAGTTTCGCTCACTCTCGAAATCAAGCATTTTACAGCAGGTTGGAGCAGCCTGTATCTCAGCACAGGAATAAGGTAGGGAAGAATTCTAAGGCTCATTTTGACTGCCTCCAGAAGTTAGATCAGATGGCAAATTGGATTTGGTGCTAGGTCTTTCCCTTTAGGTTTTACCCCAACAATGTTTTCATTAGTTTCGCTCACTCTCGAAATCAAGCATTTTACAGCAGGTTGGAGCAGCCTGTATCTCAGCACAGGAATAAGGTAGGGAAGAATTCTAAGGCTCATTTTGACTGCCTCCAGAAGTTAGATCAGATGGCAAATTGGATTTGGTGCTAGGTCTTTCCCTTTAGGTTTTACCCCAACAATGTTTTCATTAGTTTCGCTCACTCTCGAAATCAAGCATTTTACAGCAGGTTGGAGCAGCCTGTATCTCAGCACAGGAATAAGGTAGGGAAGAATTCTAAGGATCATTTTGACTGCCTCCAGAAGTTAGATCAGATGGCAAATTGGATTTGGTGCTAGGTCTTTCCCTTTAGGTTTTACCCCAACAATGTTTTCATTAGTTTCGCTCACTCTCGAAATCAAGCATTTTACAGCAGGTTGGAGCAGCCTGTATCTCAGCACAGGAATAAGGTAGGGAAGAATTCTAAGGCTCATTTTGACTGCCTCCAGAAGTTAGATCAGATGGCAAATTGGATTTGGTGCTAGGTCTTTCCCTTTAGGTTTTACCCCAACAATGTTTTCATTAGTTTCGCTCACTCTCGAAATCAAGCATTTTACAGCAGGTTGGAGCAGCCTGTATCTCAGCACAGGAATAAGGTAGGGAAGAATTCTAAGGCTCATTTTGACTGCCTCCAGAAGTTAGATCAGATGGCAAATTGGATTTGGTGCTAGGTCTTTCCCTTTAGGTTTTACCCCAACAATGTTTTCATTAGTTTCGCTCACTCTCGAAATCAAGCATTTTACAGCAGGTTGGAGCAGCCTGTATCTCAGCACAGGAATAAGGTAGGGAAGAATTCTAAGGCTCATTTTGACTGCCTCCAGAAGTTAGATCAGATGGCAAATTGGATTTGGTGCTAGGTCTTTCCCTTTAGGTTTTACCCCAACAATGTTTTCATTAGTTTCGCTCACTCTCGAAATCAAGCATTTTACAGCAGGTTGGAGCAGCCTGTATCTCAGCACAGGAATAAGGTAGGGAAGAATTCTAAGGCTCATTTTGACTGCCTCCAGAAGTTAGATCAGATGGCAAATTGGATTTGGTGCTAGGTCTTTCCCTTTAGGTTTTACCCCAACAATGTTTTCATTAGTTTCGCTCACTAATCAAGCATTTTACAGCAGGTTGGAGCAGCCTGTATCTCAGCACAGGAATAAGGTAGGGAAGAATTCTAAGGATCATTTTGACTGCCTCCAGAAGTTAGATCAGATGGCAAATTGGATTTGGTGCTAGGTCCTTTCCCTTTAGGTTTTACCCCAACAATGTTTTCATTAGTTTCGCTCACTCTCGAAATCAAGCATTTTACAGCAGGTTGGAGCAGCCTGTATCTCAGCACAGGAATAAGGTAGGGAAGAATTCTAAGGCTCATTTTGACTGCCTCCAGAAGTTAGATCAGATGGCAAATTGGATTTGGTGCTAGGTCTTTCCCTTTAGGTTTTACCCCAACAATGTTTTCATTAGTTTCGCTCACTCTCGAAATCAAGCATTTTACAGCAGGTTGGAGCAGCCTGTATCTCAGCACAGGAATAAGGTAGGGAAGAATTCTAAGGCTCATTTTGACTGCCTCCAGAAGTTAGATCAGATGGCAAATTGGATTTGGTGCTAGGTCTTTCCCTTTAGGTTTTACCCCAACAATGTTTTCATTAGTTTCGCTCACTCTCGAAATCAAGCATTTTACAGCAGGTTGGAGCAGCCTGTATCTCAGCACAGGAATAAGGTAGGGAAGAATTCTAAGGCTCATTTTGACTGCCTCCAGAAGTTAGATCAGATGGCAAATTGGATTTGGTGCTAGGTCTTTCCCTTTAGGTTTTACCCCAACAATGTTTTCATTAGTTTCGCTCACTCTCGAAATCAAGCATTTTACAGCAGGTTGGAGCAGCCTGTATCTCAGCACAGGAATAAGGTAGGGAAGAATTCTAAGGATCATTTTGACTGCCTCCAGAAGTTAGATCAGATGGCAAATTGGATTTGGTGCTAGGTCTTTCCCTTTAGGTTTTACCCCAACAATGTTTTCATTAGTTTCGCTCACTCTCGAAATCAAGCATTTTACAGCAGGTTGGAGCAGCCTGTATCTCAGCACAGGAATAAGGTAGGGAAGAATTCTAAGGCTCATTTTGACTGCCTCCAGAAGTTAGATCAGATGGCAAATTGGATTTGGTGCTAGGTCTTTCCCTTTAGGTTTTACCCCAACAATGTTTTCATTAGTTTCGCTCACTCTCGAAATCAAGCATTTTACAGCAGGTTGGAGCAGCCTGTATCTCAGCACAGGAATAAGGTAGGGAAGAATTCTAAGGCTCATTTTGACTGCCTCCAGAAGTTAGATCAGATGGCAAATTGGATTTGGTGCTAGGTCTTTCCCTTTAGGTTTTACCCCAACAATGTTTTCATTAGTTTCGCTCACTCTCGAAATCAAGCATTTTACAGCAGGTTGGAGCAGCCTGTATCTCAGCACAGGAATAAGGTAGGGAAGAATTCTAAGGCTCATTTTGACTGCCTCCAGAAGTTAGATCAGATGGCAAATTGGATTTGGTGCTAGGTCTTTCCCTTTAGGTTTTACCCCAACAATGTTTTCATTAGTTTCGCTCACTCTCGAAATCAAGCATTTTACAGCAGGTTGGAGCAGCCTGTATCTCAGCACAGGAATAAGGTAGGGAAGAATTCTAAGGATCATTTTGACTGCCTCCAGAAGTTAGATCAGATGACAAATTGGATTTGGTGCTAGGTCTTTCCCTTTAGGTTTTACCCCAACAATGTTTTCATTAGTTTCGCTCACTCTCGAAATCAAGCATTTTACAGCAGGTTGGAGCAGCCTGTATCTCAGCACAGGAATAAGGTAGGGAAGAATTCTAAGGATCATTTTGACTGCCTCCAGAAGTTAGATCAGATGGCAAATTGGATTTGGTGCTAGGTCTTTCCCTTTAGGTTTTACCCCAACAATGTTTTCATTAGTTTCGCTCACTCTCGAAATCAAGCATTTTACAGCAGGTTGGAGCAGCCTGTATCTCAGCACAGGAATAAGGTAGGGAAGAATTCTAAGGCTCATTTTGACTGCCTCCAGAAGTTAGATCAGATGGCAAATTGGATTTGGTGCTAGGTCTTTCCCTTTAGGTTTTACCCCAACAATGTTTTCATTAGTTTCGCTCACTCTCGAAATCAAGCATTTTACAGCAGGTTGGAGCAGCCTGTATCTCAGCACAGGAATAAGGTAGGGAAGAATTCTAAGGCTCATTTTGACTGCCTCCAGAAGTTAGATCAGATGGCAAATTGGATTTGGTGCTAGGTCTTTCCCTTTAGGTTTTACCCCAACAATGTTTTCATTAGTTTCGCTCACTCTCGAAATCAAGCATTTTACAGCAGGTTGGAGCAGCCTGTATCTCAGCACAGGAATAAGGTAGGGAAGAATTCTAAGGCTCATTTTGACTGCCTCCAGAAGTTAGATCAGATGGCAAATTGGATTTGGTGCTAGGTCTTTCCCTTTAGGTTTTACCCCAACAATGTTTTCATTAGTTTCGCTCACTCTCGAAATCAAGCATTTTACAGCAGGTTGGAGCAGCCTGTATCTCAGCACAGGAATAAGGTAGGGAAGAATTCTAAGGATCATTTTGACTGCCTCCAGAAGTTAGATCAGATGACAAATTGGATTTGGTGCTAGGTCTTTCCCTTTAGGTTTTACCCCAACAATGTTTTCATTAGTTTCGCTCACTCTCGAAATCAAGCATTTTACAGCAGGTTGGAGCAGCCTGTATCTCAGCACAGGAATAAGGTAGGGAAGAATTCTAAGGATCATTTTGACTGCCTCCAGAAGTTAGATCAGATGGCAAATTGGATTTGGTGCTAGGTCTTTCCCTTTAGGTTTTACCCCAACAATGTTTTCATTAGTTTCGCTCACTCTCGAAATCAAGCATTTTACAGCAGGTTGGAGCAGCCTGTATCTCAGCACAGGAATAAGGTAGGGAAGAATTCTAAGGCTCATTTTGACTGCCTCCAGAAGTTAGATCAGATGGCAAATTGGATTTGGTGCTAGGTCTTTCCCTTTAGGTTTTACCCCAACAATGTTTTCATTAGTTTCGCTCACTCTCGAAATCAAGCATTTTACAGCAGGTTGGAGCAGCCTGTATCTCAGCACAGGAATAAGGTAGGGAAGAATTCTAAGGCTCATTTTGACTGCCTCCAGAAGTTAGATCAGATGGCAAATTGGATTTGGTGCTAGGTCTTTCCCTTTAGGTTTTACCCCAACAATGTTTTCATTAGTTTCGCTCACTCTCGAAATCAAGCATTTTACAGCAGGTTGGAGCAGCCTGTATCTCAGCACAGGAATAAGGTAGGGAAGAATTCTAAGGCTCATTTTGACTGCCTCCAGAAGTTAGATCAGATGGCAAATTGGATTTGGTGCTAGGTCTTTCCCTTTAGGTTTTACCCCAACAATGTTTTCATTAGTTTCGCTCACTCTCGAAATCAAGCATTTTACAGCAGGTTGGAGCAGCCTGTATCTCAGCACAGGAATAAGGTAGGGAAGAATTCTAAGGCTCATTTTGACTGCCTCCAGAAGTTAGATCAGATGGCAAATTGGATTTGGTGCTAGGTCTTTCCCTTTAGGTTTTACCCCAACAATGTTTTCATTAGTTTCGCTCACTCTCGAAATCAAGCATTTTACAGCAGGTTGGAGCAGCCTGTATCTCAGCACAGGAATAAGGTAGGGAAGAATTCTAAGGCTCATTTTGACTGCCTCCAGAAGTTAGATCAGATGGCAAATTGGATTTGGTGCTAGGTCTTTCCCTTTAGGTTTTACCCCAACAATGTTTTCATTAGTTTCGCTCACTCTCGAAATCAAGCATTTTACAGCAGGTTGGAGCAGGCCTGTATCTCAGCACAGGAATAAGGTAGGGAAGAATTCTAAGGATCATTTTGACTGCCTCCAGAAGTTAGATCAGATGGCAAATTGGATTTGGTGCTAGGTCTTTCCCTTTAGGTTTTACCCCAACAATGTTTTCATTAGTTTTGCTCACTCTCGAAATCAAGCATTTTACAGCAGGTTGGAGCAGCCTGTATCTCAGCACAGGAATAAGGTAGGGAAGAATTCTAAGGCTCATTTTGACTGCCTCCAGAAGTTAGATCAGATGGCAAATTGGATTTGGTGCTAGGTCTTTCCCTTTAGGTTTTACCCCAACAATGTTTTCATTAGTTTCGCTCACTCTCGAAATCAAGCATTTTACAGCAGGTTGGAGCAGCCTGTATCTCAGCACAGGAATAAGGTAGGGAAGAATTCTAAGGCTCATTTTGACTGCCTCCAGAAGTTAGATCAGATGGCAAATTGGATTTGGTGCTAGGTCTTTCCCTTTAGGTTTTACCCCAACAATGTTTTCATTAGTTTCGCTCACTCTCGAAATCAAGCATTTTACAGCAGGTTGGAGCAGCCTGTATCTCAGCACAGGAATAAGGTAGGGAAGAATTCTAAGGCTCATTTTGACTGCCTCCAGAAGTTAGATCAGATGGCAAATTGGATTTGGTGCTAGGTCTTTCCCTTTAGGTTTTACCCCAACAATGTTTTCATTAGTTTCGCTCACTCTCGAAATCAAGCATTTTACAGCAGGTTGGAGCAGCCTGTATCTCAGCACAGGAATAAGGTAGGGAAGAATTCTAAGGCTCATTTTGACTGCCTCCAGAAGTTAGATCAGATGGCAAATTGGATTTGGTGCTAGGTCTTTCCCTTTAGGTTTTACCCCAACAATGTTTTCATTAGTTTCGCTCACTCTCGAAATCAAGCATTTTACAGCAGGTTGGAGCAGCCTGTATCTCAGCACAGGAATAAGGTAGGGAAGAATTCTAAGGCTCATTTTGACTGCCTCCAGAAGTTAGATCAGATGGCAAATTGGATTTGGTGCTAGGTCTTTCCCTTTAGGTTTTACCCCAACAATGTTTTCATTAGTTTCGCTCACTCTCGAAATCAAGCATTTTACAGCAGGTTGGAGCAGCCTGTATCTCAGCACAGGAATAAGGTAGGGAAGAATTCTAAGGCTCATTTTGACTGCCTCCAGAAGTTAGATCAGATGGCAAATTGGATTTGGGTGCTAGGTCTTTCCCTTTAGGTTTTACCCCAACAATGTTTTCATTAGTTTCGCTCACTCTCGAAATCAAGCATTTTACAGCAGGTTGGAGCAGCCTGTATCTCAGCACAGGAATAAGGTAGGGAAGAATTCTAAGGCTCATTTTGACTGCCTCCAGCAGTTAGATCAGATGGCAAATTGGATTTGGTGCTAGGTCTTTCCCTTTAGGTTTTACCCCAACAATGTTTTCATTAGTTTCGCTCACTCTCGAAATCAAGCATTTTACAGCAGGTTGGAGCAGCCCTGTATCTCAGCACAGGAATAAGGTAGGGAAGAATTCTAAGGCTCATTTTGACTGCCTCCAGAAGTTAGATCAGATGGCAAATTGGATTTGGTGCTAGGTCTTTCCCTTTAGGTTTTACCCCAACAATGTTTTCATTAGTTTTCGCTCACTCTCGAAATCAAGCATTTTACAGCAGGTTGGAGCAGCCTGTATCTCAGCACAGGAATAAGGTAGGGAAGAATTCTAAGGCTCATTTTGACTGCCTCCAGAAGTTAGATCAGATGGCAAATTGGATTTGGTGCTAGGTCTTTCCCTTTAGGTTTTACCCCAACAATGTTTTCATTAGTTTCGCTCACTCTCGAAATCAAGCATTTTACAGCAGGTTGGAGCAGCCTGTATCTCAGCACAGGAATAAGGTAGGGAAGAATTCTAAGGCTCATTTTGACTGCCTCCAGAAGTTAGATCAGATGGCAAATTGGATTTGGTGCTAGGTCTTTCCCTTTAGGTTTTACCCCAACAATGTTTTCATTAGTTTCGCTCACTCTCGAAATCAAGCATTTTACAGCAGGTTGGAGCAGCCTGTATCTCAGCACAGGAATAAGGTAGGGAAGAATTCTAAGGATCATTTTGACTGCCTCCAGAAGTTAGATCAGATGGCAAATTGGATTTGGTGCTAGGTCTTTCCCTTTAGGTTTTACCCCAAAAATGTTTTCATTAGTTTCGCTCACTCTCGAAATCAAGCATTTTATAGCAGGTTGGAGCAGCCTGTATCTCAGCACAGGAATAAGGTAGGGAAGAATTCTAAGGCTCATTTTGACTGCCTCCAGAAGTTAGATCAGATGGCAAATTGGATTTGGTGCTAGGTCTTTCCCTTTAGGTTTTACCCCAACAATATTTTCATTAGTTTCGCTCACTCTCGAAATCAAGCATTTTACAGCAGGTTGGAGCAGCCTGTATCTCAGCACAGGAATAAGGTAGGGAAGAATTCTAAGGCTCATTTTGACTGCCTCCAGAAGTTAGATCAGATGGCAAATTGGATTTGGTGCTAGGTCTTTCCCTTTAGGTTTTACCCCAACAATGTTTTCATTAGTTTCGCTCACTCTCGAAATCAAGCATTTTACAGCAGGTTGGAGCAGCCTGTATCTCAGCACAGGAATAAGGTAGGGAAGAATTCTAAGGATCATTTTGACTGCCTCCAGAAGTTAGATCAGATGGCAAATTGGATTTGGTGCTAGGTCTTTCCCTTTAGGTTTTACCCCAACAATGTTTTCATTAGTTTCGCTCACTCTCGAAATCAAGCATTTTACAGCAGGTTGGAGCAGCCTGTATCTCAGCACAGGAATAAGGTAGGGAAGAATTCTAAGGCTCATTTTGACTGCCTCCAGAAGTTAGATCAGATGGCAAATTGGATTTGGTGCTAGGTCTTTCCCTTTAGGTTTTACCCCAACAATGTTTTCATTAGTTTCGCTCACTCTCGAAATCAAGCATTTTACAGCAGGTTGGAGCAGCCTGTATCTCAGCACAGGAATAAGGTAGGGAAGAATTCTAAGGCTCATTTTGACTGCCTCCAGAAGTTAGATCAGATGGCAAATTGGATTTGGTGCTAGGTCTTTCCCTTTAGGTTTTACCCCAACAATGTTTTCATTAGTTTCGCTCACTCTCGAAATCAAGCATTTTACAGCAGGTTGGAGCAGCCTGTATCTCAGCACAGGAATAAGGTAGGGAAGAATTCTAAGGATCATTTTGACTGCCTCCAGCAGTTAGATCAGATGGCAAATTGGATTTGGTGCTAGGTCTTTCCCTTTAGGTTTTACCCCAACAATGTTTTCATTAGTTTCGCTCACTCTCGAAATCAAGCATTTTACAGCAGGTTGGAGCAGCCTGTATCTCAGCACAGGAATAAGGTAGGGAAGAATTCTAAGGCTCATTTTGACTGCCTCCAGAAGTTAGATCAGATGGCAAATTGGATTTGGTGCTAGGTCTTTCCCTTTAGGTTTTACCCCAACAATGTTTTCATTAGTTTCGCTCACTCTCGAAATCAAGCATTTTACAGCAGGTTGGAGCAGCCTGTATCTCAGCACAGGAATAAGGTAGGGAAGAATTCTAAGGCTCATTTTGACTGCCTCCAGAAGTTAGATCAGATGGCAAATTGGATTTGGTGCTAGGTCTTTCCCTTTAGGTTTTACCCCAACAATGTTTTCATTAGTTTCGCTCACTCTCGAAATCAAGCATTTTACAGCAGGTTGGAGCAGCCTGTATCTCAGCACAGGAATAAGGTAGGGAAGAATTCTAAGGCTCATTTTGACTGCCTCCAGAAGTTAGATCAGATGGCAAATTGGATTTGGTGCTAGGTCTTTCCCTTTAGGTTTTACCCCAACAATGTTTTCATTAGTTTCGCTCACTCTCGAAATCAAGCATTTTACAGCAGGTTGGAGCAGCCTGTATCTCAGCACAGGAATAAGGTAGGGAAGAATTCTAAGGCTCATTTTGACTGCCTCCAGAAGTTAGATCAGATGGCAAATTGGATTTGGTGCTAGGTCTTTCCCTTTAGGTTTTACCCCAACAATGTTTTCATTAGTTTCGCTCACTCTCGAAATCAAGCATTTTACAGCAGGTTGGAGCAGCCTGTATCTCAGCACAGGAATAAGGTAGGGAAGAATTCTAAGGCTCATTTTGACTGCCTCCAGAAGTTAGATCAGATGGCAAATTGGATTTGGTGCTAGGTCTTTCCCTTTAGGTTTTACCCCAACAATGTTTTCATTAGTTTCGCTCACTCTCGAAATCAAGCATTTTACAGCAGGTTGGAGCAGCCTGTATCTCAGCACAGGAATAAGGTAGGGAAGAATTCTAAGGCTCATTTTGACTGCCTCCAGAAGTTAGATCAG
Organism: Melanerpes formicivorus; assembly: GCF_026170545.1. NCBI lineage: Eukaryota > Metazoa > Chordata > Aves > Piciformes > Picidae > Melanerpes > Melanerpes formicivorus. The sequence continues at coordinate 43,097 of NW_027143645.1, forward strand.
ATGGCAAATTGGATTTGGTGCTAGGTCTTTCCCTTTAGGTTTTACCCCAACAATGTTTTCATTAGTTTCGCTCACTCTCGAAATCAAGCATTTTACAGCAGGTTGGAGCAGCCTGTATCTCAGCACAGGAATAAGGTAGGGAAGAATTCTAAGGCTCATTTTGACTGCCTCCAGAAGTTAGATCAGATGGCAAATTGGATTTGGTGCTAGGTCTTTCCCTTTAGGTTTTACCCCAACAATGTTTTCATTAGTTTCGCTCACTCTCGAAATCAAGCATTTTACAGCAGGTTGGAGCAGCCTGTATCTCAGCACAGGAATAAGGTAGGGAAGAATTCTAAGGCTCATTTTGACTGCCTCCAGAAGTTAGATCAGATGGCAAATTGGATTTGGTGCTAGGTCTTTCCCTTTAGGTTTTACCCCAACAATGTTTTCATTAGTTTCGCTCACTCTCGAAATCAAGCATTTTACAGCAGGTTGGAGCAGCCTGTATCTCAGCACAGGAATAAGGTAGGGAAGAATTCTAAGGCTCATTTTGACTGCCTCCAGAAGTTAGATCAGATGGCAAATTGGATTTGGTGCTAGGTCTTTCCCTTTAGGTTTTACCCCAACAATGTTTTCATTAGTTTCGCTCACTCTCGAAATCAAGCATTTTACAGCAGGTTGGAGCAGCCTGTATCTCAGCACAGGAATAAGGTAGGGAAGAATTCTAAGGCTCATTTTGACTGCCTCCAGAAGTTAGATCAGATGGCAAATTGGATTTGGTGCTAGGTCTTTCCCTTTAGGTTTTACCCCAACAATGTTTTCATTAGTTTCGCTCACTCTCGAAATCAAGCATTTTACAGCAGGTTGGAGCAGCCTGTATCTCAGCACAGGAATAAGGTAGGGAAGAATTCTAAGGCTCATTTTGACTGCCTCCAGAAGTTAGATCAGATGGCAAATTGGATTTGGTGCTAGGTCTTTCCCTTTAGGTTTTACCCCAACAATGTTTTCATTAGTTTCGCTCACTCTCGAAATCAAGCATTTTACAGCAGGTTGGAGCAGCCTGTATCTCAGCACAGGAATAAGGTAGGGAAGAATTCTAAGGCTCATTTTGACTGCCTCCAGAAGTTAGATCAGATGGCAAATTGGATTTGGTGCTAGGTCTTTCCCTTTAGGTTTTACCCCAACAATGTTTTCATTAGTTTCGCTCACTCTCGAAATCAAGCATTTTACAGCAGGTTGGAGCAGCCTGTATCTCAGCACAGGAATAAGGTAGGGAAGAATTCTAAGGCTCATTTTGACTGCCTCCAGAAGTTAGATCAGATGGCAAATTGGATTTGGTGCTAGGTCTTTCCCTTTAGGTTTTACCCCAACAATGTTTTCATTAGTTTCGCTCACTCTCGAAATCAAGCATTTTACAGCAGGTTGGAGCAGCCTGTATCTCAGCACAGGAATAAGGTAGGGAAGAATTCTAAGGCTCATTTTGACTGCCTCCAGAAGTTAGATCAGATGGCAAATTGGATTTGGTGCTAGGTCTTTCCCTTTAGGTTTTACCCCAACAATGTTTTCATTAGTTTCGCTCACTCTCGAAATCAAGCATTTTACAGCAGGTTGGAGCAGCCTGTATCTCAGCACAGGAATAAGGTAGGGAAGAATTCTAAGGCTCATTTTGACTGCCTCCAGAAGTTAGATCAGATGGCAAATTGGATTTGGTGCTAGGTCTTTCCCTTTAGGTTTTACCCCAACAATGTTTTCATTAGTTTCGCTCACTCTCGAAATCAAGCATTTTACAGCAGGTTGGAGCAGCCTGTATCTCAGCACAGGAATAAGGTAGGGAAGAATTCTAAGGCTCATTTTGACTGCCTCCAGAAGTTAGATCAGATGGCAAATTGGATTTGGTGCTAGGTCTTTCCCTTTAGGTTTTACCCCAACAATGTTTTCATTAGTTTCGCTCACTCTCGAAATCAAGCATTTTACAGCAGGTTGGAGCAGCCTGTATCTCAGCACAGGAATAAGGTAGGGAAGAATTCTAAGGCTCATTTTGACTGCCTCCAGAAGTTAGATCAGATGGCAAATTGGATTTGGTGCTAGGTCTTTCCCTTTAGGTTTTACCCCAACAATGTTTTCATTAGTTTCGCTCACTCTCGAAATCAAGCATTTTACAGCAGGTTGGAGCAGCCTGTATCTCAGCACAGGAATAAGGTAGGGAAGAATTCTAAGGCTCATTTTGACTGCCTCCAGAAGTTAGATCAGATGGCAAATTGGATTTGGTGCTAGGTCTTTCCCTTTAGGTTTTACCCCAACAATGTTTTCATTAGTTTCGCTCACTCTCGAAATCAAGCATTTTACAGCAGGTTGGAGCAGCCTGTATCTCAGCACAGGAATAAGGTAGGGAAGAATTCTAAGGCTCATTTTGACTGCCTCCAGAAGTTAGATCAGATGGCAAATTGGATTTGGTGCTAGGTCTTTCCCTTTAGGTTTTACCCCAACAATGTTTTCATTAGTTTCGCTCACTCTCGAAATCAAGCATTTTACAGCAGGTTGGAGCAGCCTGTATCTCAGCACAGGAATAAGGTAGGGAAGAATTCTAAGGCTCATTTTGACTGCCTCCAGAAGTTAGATCAGATGGCAAATTGGATTTGGTGCTAGGTCTTTCCCTTTAGGTTTTACCCCAACAATGTTTTCATTAGTTTCGCTCACTCTCGAAATCAAGCATTTTACAGCAGGTTGGAGCAGCCTGTATCTCAGCACAGGAATAAGGTAGGGAAGAATTCTAAGGCTCATTTTGACTGCCTCCAGAAGTTAGATCAGATGGCAAATTGGATTTGGTGCTAGGTCTTTCCCTTTAGGTTTTACCCCAACAATGTTTTCATTAGTTTCGCTCACTCTCGAAATCAAGCATTTTACAGCAGGTTGGAGCAGCCTGTATCTCAGCACAGGAATAAGGTAGGGAAGAATTCTAAGGCTCATTTTGACTGCCTCCAGAAGTTAGATCAGATGGCAAATTGGATTTGGTGCTAGGTCTTTCCCTTTAGGTTTTACCCCAACAATGTTTTCATTAGTTTCGCTCACTCTCGAAATCAAGCATTTTACAGCAGGTTGGAGCAGCCTGTATCTCAGCACAGGAATAAGGTAGGGAAGAATTCTAAGGCTCATTTTGACTGCCTCCAGAAGTTAGATCAGATGGCAAATTGGATTTGGTGCTAGGTCTTTCCCTTTAGGTTTTACCCCAACAATGTTTTCATTAGTTTCGCTCACTCTCGAAATCAAGCATTTTACAGCAGGTTGGAGCAGCCTGTATCTCAGCACAGGAATAAGGTAGGGAAGAATTCTAAGGCTCATTTTGACTGCCTCCAGAAGTTAGATCAGATGGCAAATTGGATTTGGTGCTAGGTCTTTCCCTTTAGGTTTTACCCCAACAATGTTTTCATTAGTTTCGCTCACTCTCGAAATCAAGCATTTTACAGCAGGTTGGAGCAGCCTGTATCTCAGCACAGGAATAAGGTAGGGAAGAATTCTAAGGCTCATTTTGACTGCCTCCAGAAGTTAGATCAGATGGCAAATTGGATTTGGTGCTAGGTCTTTCCCTTTAGGTTTTACCCCAACAATGTTTTCATTAGTTTCGCTCACTCTCGAAATCAAGCATTTTACAGCAGGTTGGAGCAGCCTGTATCTCAGCACAGGAATAAGGTAGGGAAGAATTCTAAGGCTCATTTTGACTGCCTCCAGAAGTTAGATCAGATGGCAAATTGGATTTGGTGCTAGGTCTTTCCCTTTAGGTTTTACCCCAACAATGTTTTCATTAGTTTCGCTCACTCTCGAAATCAAGCATTTTACAGCAGGTTGGAGCAGCCTGTATCTCAGCACAGGAATAAGGTAGGGAAGAATTCTAAGGCTCATTTTGACTGCCTCCAGAAGTTAGATCAGATGGCAAATTGGATTTGGTGCTAGGTCTTTCCCTTTAGGTTTTACCCCAACAATGTTTTCATTAGTTTCGCTCACTCTCGAAATCAAGCATTTTACAGCAGGTTGGAGCAGCCTGTATCTCAGCACAGGAATAAGGTAGGGAAGAATTCTAAGGCTCATTTTGACTGCCTCCAGAAGTTAGATCAGATGGCAAATTGGATTTGGTGCTAGGTCTTTCCCTTTAGGTTTTACCCCAACAATGTTTTCATTAGTTTCGCTCACTCTCGAAATCAAGCATTTTACAGCAGGTTGGAGCAGCCTGTATCTCAGCACAGGAATAAGGTAGGGAAGAATTCTAAGGCTCATTTTGACTGCCTCCAGAAGTTAGATCAGATGGCAAATTGGATTTGGTGCTAGGTCTTTCCCTTTAGGTTTTACCCCAACAATGTTTTCATTAGTTTCGCTCACTCTCGAAATCAAGCATTTTACAGCAGGTTGGAGCAGCCTGTATCTCAGCACAGGAATAAGGTAGGGAAGAATTCTAAGGCTCATTTTGACTGCCTCCAGAAGTTAGATCAGATGGCAAATTGGATTTGGTGCTAGGTCTTTCCCTTTAGGTTTTACCCCAACAATGTTTTCATTAGTTTCGCTCACTCTCGAAATCAAGCATTTTACAGCAGGTTGGAGCAGCCTGTATCTCAGCACAGGAATAAGGTAGGGAAGAATTCTAAGGCTCATTTTGACTGCCTCCAGAAGTTAGATCAGATGGCAAATTGGATTTGGTGCTAGGTCTTTCCCTTTAGGTTTTACCCCAACAATGTTTTCATTAGTTTCGCTCACTCTCGAAATCAAGCATTTTACAGCAGGTTGGAGCAGCCTGTATCTCAGCACAGGAATAAGGTAGGGAAGAATTCTAAGGCTCATTTTGACTGCCTCCAGAAGTTAGATCAGATGGCAAATTGGATTTGGTGCTAGGTCTTTCCCTTTAGGTTTTACCCCAACAATGTTTTCATTAGTTTCGCTCACTCTCGAAATCAAGCATTTTACAGCAGGTTGGAGCAGCCTGTATCTCAGCACAGGAATAAGGTAGGGAAGAATTCTAAGGCTCATTTTGACTGCCTCCAGAAGTTAGATCAGATGGCAAATTGGATTTGGTGCTAGGTCTTTCCCTTTAGGTTTTACCCCAACAATGTTTTCATTAGTTTCGCTCACTCTCGAAATCAAGCATTTTACAGCAGGTTGGAGCAGCCTGTATCTCAGCACAGGAATAAGGTAGGGAAGAATTCTAAGGCTCATTTTGACTGCCTCCAGAAGTTAGATCAGATGGCAAATTGGATTTGGTGCTAGGTCTTTCCCTTTAGGTTTTACCCCAACAATGTTTTCATTAGTTTCGCTCACTCTCGAAATCAAGCATTTTACAGCAGGTTGGAGCAGCCTGTATCTCAGCACAGGAATAAGGTAGGGAAGAATTCTAAGGCTCATTTTGACTGCCTCCAGAAGTTAGATCAGATGGCAAATTGGATTTGGTGCTAGGTCTTTCCCTTTAGGTTTTACCCCAACAATGTTTTCATTAGTTTCGCTCACTCTCGAAATCAAGCATTTTACAGCAGGTTGGAGCAGCCTGTATCTCAGCACAGGAATAAGGTAGGGAAGAATTCTAAGGCTCATTTTGACTGCCTCCAGAAGTTAGATCAGATGGCAAATTGGATTTGGTGCTAGGTCTTTCCCTTTAGGTTTTACCCCAACAATGTTTTCATTAGTTTCGCTCACTCTCGAAATCAAGCATTTTACAGCAGGTTGGAGCAGCCTGTATCTCAGCACAGGAATAAGGTAGGGAAGAATTCTAAGGCTCATTTTGACTGCCTCCAGAAGTTAGATCAGATGGCAAATTGGATTTGGTGCTAGGTCTTTCCCTTTAGGTTTTACCCCAACAATGTTTTCATTAGTTTCGCTCACTCTCGAAATCAAGCATTTTACAGCAGGTTGGAGCAGCCTGTATCTCAGCACAGGAATAAGGTAGGGAAGAATTCTAAGGCTCATTTTGACTGCCTCCAGAAGTTAGATCAGATGGCAAATTGGATTTGGTGCTAGGTCTTTCCCTTTAGGTTTTACCCCAACAATGTTTTCATTAGTTTCGCTCACTCTCGAAATCAAGCATTTTACAGCAGGTTGGAGCAGCCTGTATCTCAGCACAGGAATAAGGTAGGGAAGAATTCTAAGGCTCATTTTGACTGCCTCCAGAAGTTAGATCAGATGGCAAATTGGATTTGGTGCTAGGTCTTTCCCTTTAGGTTTTACCCCAACAATGTTTTCATTAGTTTCGCTCACTCTCGAAATCAAGCATTTTACAGCAGGTTGGAGCAGCCTGTATCTCAGCACAGGAATAAGGTAGGGAAGAATTCTAAGGCTCATTTTGACTGCCTCCAGAAGTTAGATCAGATGGCAAATTGGATTTGGTGCTAGGTCTTTCCCTTTAGGTTTTACCCCAACAATGTTTTCATTAGTTTCGCTCACTCTCGAAATCAAGCATTTTACAGCAGGTTGGAGCAGCCTGTATCTCAGCACAGGAATAAGGTAGGGAAGAATTCTAAGGCTCATTTTGACTGCCTCCAGAAGTTAGATCAGATGGCAAATTGGATTTGGTGCTAGGTCTTTCCCTTTAGGTTTTACCCCAACAATGTTTTCATTAGTTTCGCTCACTCTCGAAATCAAGCATTTTACAGCAGGTTGGAGCAGCCTGTATCTCAGCACAGGAATAAGGTAGGGAAGAATTCTAAGGCTCATTTTGACTGCCTCCAGAAGTTAGATCAGATGGCAAATTGGATTTGGTGCTAGGTCTTTCCCTTTAGGTTTTACCCCAACAATGTTTTCATTAGTTTCGCTCACTCTCGAAATCAAGCATTTTACAGCAGGTTGGAGCAGCCTGTATCTCAGCACAGGAATAAGGTAGGGAAGAATTCTAAGGCTCATTTTGACTGCCTCCAGAAGTTAGATCAGATGGCAAATTGGATTTGGTGCTAGGTCTTTCCCTTTAGGTTTTACCCCAACAATGTTTTCATTAGTTTCGCTCACTCTCGAAATCAAGCATTTTACAGCAGGTTGGAGCAGCCTGTATCTCAGCACAGGAATAAGGTAGGGAAGAATTCTAAGGCTCATTTTGACTGCCTCCAGAAGTTAGATCAGATGGCAAATTGGATTTGGTGCTAGGTCTTTCCCTTTAGGTTTTACCCCAACAATGTTTTCATTAGTTTCGCTCACTCTCGAAATCAAGCATTTTACAGCAGGTTGGAGCAGCCTGTATCTCAGCACAGGAATAAGGTAGGGAAGAATTCTAAGGCTCATTTTGACTGCCTCCAGAAGTTAGATCAGATGGCAAATTGGATTTGGTGCTAGGTCTTTCCCTTTAGGTTTTACCCCAACAATGTTTTCATTAGTTTCGCTCACTCTCGAAATCAAGCATTTTACAGCAGGTTGGAGCAGCCTGTATCTCAGCACAGGAATAAGGTAGGGAAGAATTCTAAGGCTCATTTTGACTGCCTCCAGAAGTTAGATCAGATGGCAAATTGGATTTGGTGCTAGGTCTTTCCCTTTAGGTTTTACCCCAACAATGTTTTCATTAGTTTCGCTCACTCTCGAAATCAAGCATTTTACAGCAGGTTGGAGCAGCCTGTATCTCAGCACAGGAATAAGGTAGGGAAGAATTCTAAGGCTCATTTTGACTGCCTCCAGAAGTTAGATCAGATGGCAAATTGGATTTGGTGCTAGGTCTTTCCCTTTAGGTTTTACCCCAACAATGTTTTCATTAGTTTCGCTCACTCTCGAAATCAAGCATTTTACAGCAGGTTGGAGCAGCCTGTATCTCAGCACAGGAATAAGGTAGGGAAGAATTCTAAGGCTCATTTTGACTGCCTCCAGAAGTTAGATCAGATGGCAAATTGGATTTGGTGCTAGGTCTTTCCCTTTAGGTTTTACCCCAACAATGTTTTCATTAGTTTCGCTCACTCTCGAAATCAAGCATTTTACAGCAGGTTGGAGCAGCCTGTATCTCAGCACAGGAATAAGGTAGGGAAGAATTCTAAGGCTCATTTTGACTGCCTCCAGAAGTTAGATCAGATGGCAAATTGGATTTGGTGCTAGGTCTTTCCCTTTAGGTTTTACCCCAACAATGTTTTCATTAGTTTCGCTCACTCTCGAAATCAAGCATTTTACAGCAGGTTGGAGCAGCCTGTATCTCAGCACAGGAATAAGGTAGGGAAGAATTCTAAGGCTCATTTTGACTGCCTCCAGAAGTTAGATCAGATGGCAAATTGGATTTGGTGCTAGGTCTTTCCCTTTAGGTTTTACCCCAACAATGTTTTCATTAGTTTCGCTCACTCTCGAAATCAAGCATTTTACAGCAGGTTGGAGCAGCCTGTATCTCAGCACAGGAATAAGGTAGGGAAGAATTCTAAGGCTCATTTTGACTGCCTCCAGAAGTTAGATCAGATGGCAAATTGGATTTGGTGCTAGGTCTTTCCCTTTAGGTTTTACCCCAACAATGTTTTCATTAGTTTCGCTCACTCTCGAAATCAAGCATTTTACAGCAGGTTGGAGCAGCCTGTATCTCAGCACAGGAATAAGGTAGGGAAGAATTCTAAGGCTCATTTTGACTGCCTCCAGAAGTTAGATCAGATGGCAAATTGGATTTGGTGCTAGGTCTTTCCCTTTAGGTTTTACCCCAACAATGTTTTCATTAGTTTCGCTCACTCTCGAAATCAAGCATTTTACAGCAGGTTGGAGCAGCCTGTATCTCAGCACAGGAATAAGGTAGGGAAGAATTCTAAGGCTCATTTTGACTGCCTCCAGAAGTTAGATCAGATGGCAAATTGGATTTGGTGCTAGGTCTTTCCCTTTAGGTTTTACCCCAACAATGTTTTCATTAGTTTCGCTCACTCTCGAAATCAAGCATTTTACAGCAGGTTGGAGCAGCCTGTATCTCAGCACAGGAATAAGGTAGGGAAGAATTCTAAGGCTCATTTTGACTGCCTCCAGAAGTTAGATCAGATGGCAAATTGGATTTGGTGCTAGGTCTTTCCCTTTAGGTTTTACCCCAACAATGTTTTCATTAGTTTCGCTCACTCTCGAAATCAAGCATTTTACAGCAGGTTGGAGCAGCCTGTATCTCAGCACAGGAATAAGGTAGGGAAGAATTCTAAGGCTCATTTTGACTGCCTCCAGAAGTTAGATCAGATGGCAAATTGGATTTGGTGCTAGGTCTTTCCCTTTAGGTTTTACCCCAACAATGTTTTCATT
>NW_027143646.1:0-52259 GCF_026170545.1 Melanerpes formicivorus
GGAAAGACCTAGCACCAAATCCAATTTGCCATCTGATCTAACTTCTGGAGGCAGTCAAAATGAGCCTTAGAATTCTTCCCTGCCCTTATTCCTGTGCTGAGATACAGGCTGCTCCAACCTGCTGTAAAATGCTTGATTTCGAGAGTGAGCGAAACTAATGAAAACATTGTTGGGGTAAAACCTAAAGGGAAAGACCTAGCACCAAATCCAATTTGCCATCTGATCTAACTTCTGGAGGCAGTCAAAATGAGCCTTAGAATTCTTCCCTACCTTATTCCTGTGCTGAGATACAGGCTGCTCCAACCTGCTGTAAAATGCTTGATTTCGAGAGTGAGCGAAACTAATGAAAACATTGTTGGGGTAAAACCTAAAGGGAAAGACCTAGCACCAAATCCAATTTGCCATCTGATCTAACTTCTGGAGGCAGTCAAAATGAGCCTTAGAATTCTTCCCCTACCTTATTCCTGTGCTGAGATACAGGCTGCTCCAACCTGCTGTAAAATGCTTGATTTCGAGAGTGAGCGAAACTAATGAAAACATTGTTGGGGTAAAACCTAAAGGGAAAGACCTAGCACCAAATCCAATTTGCCATCTGATCTAACTTCTGGAGGCAGTCAAAATGAGCCTTAGAATTCTTCCCTACCTTATTCCTGTGCTGAGATACAGGCTGCTCCAACCTGCTGTAAAATGCTTGATTTCGAGAGGGAGCGAAACTAATGAAAACATTGTTGGGGTAAAACCTAAAGGGAAAGACCTAGCACCAAATCCAATTTGCCATCTGATCTAACTTCTGGAGGCAGTCAAAATGAGCCTTAGAATTCTTCCCTACCTTATTCCTGTGCTGAGATACAGGCTGCTCCAACCTGCTGTAAAATGCTTGATTTCGAGAGTGAGCGAAACTAATGAAAACATTGTTGGGGTAAAACCTAAAGGAAAAGACCTAGCACCAAATCCAATTTGCCATCTGATCTAACTTCTGGAGGCAGTCAAAATGAGCCTTAGAATTCTTCCCTACCTTATTCCTGTGCTGAGATACAGGCTGCTCCAACCTGCTGTAAAATGCTTGATTTCGAGAGTGAGCGAAACTAATGAAAACATTGTTGGGGTAAAACCTAAAGGGAAAGACCTAGCACCAAATCCAATTTGCCATCTGATCTAACTTCTGGAGGCAGTCAAAATGAGCCTTAGAATTCTTCCCTACCTTATTCCTGTGCTGAGATACAGGCTGCTCCAACCTGCTGTAAAATGCTTGATTTCGAGAGTGAGCGAAACTAATGAAAACATTGTTGGGGTAAAACCTAAAGGGAAAGACCTAGCACCAAATCCAATTTGCCATCTGATCTAACTTCTGGAGGCAGTCAAAATGATCCTTAGAATTCTTCCCTACCTTATTCCTGTGCTGAGATACAGGCTGCTCCAACCTGCTGTAAAATGCTTGATTTCGAGAGTGAGCGAAACTAATGAAAACATTGTTGGGGTAAAACCTAAAGGGAAAGACCTAGCACCAAATCCAATTTGCCATCTGGTCTAACTTCTGGAGGCAGTCAAAATGATCCTTAGAATTCTTCCCTACCTTATTCCTGTGCTGAGATACAGGCTGCTCCAACCTGCTGTAAAATGCTTGATTTCGAGAGTGAGCGAAACTAATGAAAACATTGTTGGGGTAAAACCTAAAGGGAAAGACCTAGCACCAAATCCAATTTGCCATCTGATCTAACTTCTGGAGGCAGTCAAAATGAGCCTTAGAATTCTTCCCTACCTTATTCCTGTGCTGAGATACAGGCTGCTCCAACCTGCTGTAAAATGCTTGATTTCGAGAGTGAGCGAAACTAATGAAAACATTGTTGGGGTAAAACCTAAAGGGAAAGACCTAGCACCAAATCCAATTTGCCATCTGATCTAACTTCTGGAGGCAGTCAAAATGAGCCTTAGAATTCTTCCCTACCTTATTCCTGTGCTGAGATACAGGCTGCTCCAACCTGCTGTAAAATGCTTGATTTCGAGAGTGAGCGAAACTAATGAAAACATTGTTGGGGTAAAACCTAAAGGGAAAGACCTAGCACCAAATCCAATTTGCCATCTGATCTAACTTCTGGAGGCAGTCAAAATGAGCCTTAGAATTCTTCCCTGCCTTATTCCTGTGCTGAGATACAGGCTGCTCCAACCTGCTGTAAAATGCTTGATTTCGAGAGTGAGCGAAACTAATGAAAACATTGTTGGGGTAAAACCTAAAGGGAAAGACCTAGCACCAAATCCAATTTGCCATCTGATCTAACTTCTGGAGGCAGTCAAAATGAGCCTTAGAATTCTTCCCTACCTTATTCCTGTGCTGAGATACAGGCTGCTCCAACCTGCTGTAAAATGCTTGATTTCGAGAGGGAGCGAAACTAATGAAAACATTGTTGGGGTAAAACCTAAAGGGAAAGACCTAGCACCAAATCCAATTTGCCATCTGATCTAACTTCTGGAGGCAGTCAAAATGAGCCTTAGAATTCTTCCCTACCTTATTCCTGTGCTGAGATACAGGCTGCTCCAACCTGCTGTAAAATGCTTGATTTCGAGAGGGAGCGAAACTAATGAAAACATTGTTGGGGTAAAACCTAAAGGGAAAGACCTAGCACCAAATCCAATTTGCCATCTGATCTAACTTCTGGAGGCAGTCAAAATGAGCCTTAGAATTCTTCCCTACCTTATTCCTGTGCTGAGATACAGGCTGCTCCAACCTGCTGTAAAATGCTTGATTTCGAGAGTGAGCGAAACTAATGAAAACATTGTTGGGGTAAAACCTAAAGGGAAAGACCTAGCACCAAATCCAATTTGCCATCTGATCTAACTTCTGGAGGCAGTCAAAATGAGCCTTAGAATTCTTCCCTACCTTATTCCTGTGCTGAGATACAGGCTGCTCCAACCTGCTGTAAAATGCTTGATTTCGAGAGTGAGCGAAACTAATGAAAACATTGTTGGGGTAAAACCTAAAGGGAAAGACCTAGCACCAAATCCAATTTGCCATCTGATCTAACTTCTGGAGGCAGTCAAAATGAGCCTTAGAATTCTTCCCTACCTTATTCCTGTGCTGAGATACAGGCTGCTCCAACCTGCTGTAAAATGCTTGATTTCGAGAGTGAGCGAAACTAATGAAAACATTGTTGGGGTAAAACCTAAAGGGAAAGACCTAGCACCAAATCCAATTTGCCATCTGATCTAACTTCTGGAGGCAGTCAAAATGAGCCTTAGAATTCTTCCCTGCCTTATTCCTGTGCTGAGATACAGGCTGCTCCAACCTGCTGTAAAATGCTTGATTTCGAGAGTGAGCGAAACTAATGAAAACATTGTTGGGGTAAAACCTAAAGGGAAAGACCTAGCACCAAATCCAATTTGCCATCTGATCTAACTTCTGGAGGCAGTCAAAATGAGCCTTAGAATTCTTCCCTACCTTATTCCTGTGCTGAGATACAGGCTGCTCCAACCTGCTGTAAAATGCTTGATTTCGAGAGGGAGCGAAACTAATGAAAACATTGTTGGGGTAAAACCTAAAGGGAAAGACCTAGCACCAAATCCAATTTGCCATCTGATCTAACTTCTGGAGGCAGTCAAAATGAGCCTTAGAATTCTTCCCTACCTTATTCCTGTGCTGAGATACAGGCTGCTCCAACCTGCTGTAAAATGCTTGATTTCGAGAGGGAGCGAAACTAATGAAAACATTGTTGGGGTAAAACCTAAAGGGAAAGACCTAGCACCAAATCCAATTTGCCATCTGATCTAACTTCTGGAGGCAGTCAAAATGAGCCTTAGAATTCTTCCCTACCTTATTCCTGTGCTGAGATACAGGCTGCTCCAACCTGCTGTAAAATGCTTGATTTCGAGAGTGAGCGAAACTAATGAAAACATTGTTGGGGTAAAACCTAAAGGGAAAGACCTAGCACCAAATCCAATTTGCCATCTGATCTAACTTCTGGAGGCAGTCAAAATGAGCCTTAGAATTCTTCCCTACCTTATTCCTGTGCTGAGATACAGGCTGCTCCAACCTGCTGTAAAATGCTTGATTTCGAGAGTGAGCGAAACTAATGAAAACATTGTTGGGGTAAAACCTAAAGGGAAAGACCTAGCACCAAATCCAATTTGCCATCTGATCTAACTTCTGGAGGCAGTCAAAATGAGCCTTAGAATTCTTCCCTACCTTATTCCTGTGCTGAGATACAGGCTGCTCCAACCTGCTGTAAAATGCTTGATTTCGAGAGTGAGCGAAACTAATGAAAACATTGTTGGGGTAAAACCTAAAGGGAAAGACCTAGCACCAAATCCAATTTGCCATCTGATCTAACTTCTGGAGGCAGTCAAAATGAGCCTTAGAATTCTTCCCTACCTTATTCCTGTGCTGAGATACAGGCTGCTCCAACCTGCTGTAAAATGCTTGATTTCGAGAGTGAGCGAAACTAATGAAAACATTGCTGGGGTAAAACCTAAAGGGAAAGACCTAGCACCAAATCCAATTTGCCATCTGATCTAACTTCTGGAGGCAGTCAAAATGATCCTTAGAATTCTTCCCTACCTTATTCCTGTGCTGAGATACAGGCTGCTCCAACCCTGCTGTAAAATGCTTGATTTCGAGAGTGAGCGAAACTAATGAAAACATTGTTGGGGTAAAACCTAAAGGGAAAGACCTAGCACCAAATCCAATTTGCCATCTGATCTAACTTCTGGAGGCAGTCAAAATGAGCCTTAGAATTCTTCCCTACCTTATTCCTGTGCTGAGATACAGGCTGCTCCAACCTGCTGTAAAATGCTTGATTTCGAGAGTGAGCGAAACTAATGAAAACATTGTTGGGGTAAAACCTAAAGGGAAAGACCTAGCACCAAATCCAATTTGCCATCTGATCTAACTTCTGGAGGCAGTCAAAATGAGCCTTAGAATTCTTCCCTACCTTATTCCTGTGCTGAGATACAGGCTGCTCCAACCTGCTGTAAAATGCTTGATTTCGAGAGTGAGCGAAACTAATGAAAACATTGCTGGGGTAAAACCTAAAGGGAAAGACCTAGCACCCAAATCCAATTTGCCATCTGATCTAACTTCTGGAGGCAGTCAAAATGAGCCTTAGAATTCTTCCCTACCTTATTCCTGTGCTGAGATACAGGCTGCTCCAACCTGCTGTAAAATGCTTGATTTCGAGAGTGAGCGAAACTAATGAAAACATTGTTGGGGTAAAACCTAAAGGGAAAGACCTAGCACCAAATCCAATTTGCCATCTGATCTAACTTCTGGAGGCAGTCAAAATGAGCCTTAGAATTCTTCCCTACCTTATTCCTGTGCTGAGATACAGGCTGCTCCAACCTGCTGTAAAATGCTTGATTTCGAGAGGGAGCGAAACTAATGAAAACATTGTTGGGGTAAAACCTAAAGGGAAAGACCTAGCACCAAATCCAATTTGCCATCTGATCTAACTTCTGGAGGCAGTCAAAATGAGCCTTAGAATTCTTCCCTACCTTATTCCTGTGCTGAGATACAGGCTGCTCCAACCTGCTGTAAAATGCTTGATTTCGAGAGGGAGCGAAACTAATGAAAACATTGTTGGGGTAAAACCTAAAGGGAAAGACCTAGCACCAAATCCAATTTGCCATCTGATCTAACTTCTGGAGGCAGTCAAAATGAGCCTTAGAATTCTTCCCTACCTTATTCCTGTGCTGAGATACAGGCTGCTCCAACCTGCTGTAAAATGCTTGATTTCGAGAGTGAGCGAAACTAATGAAAACATTGCTGGGGTAAAACCTAAAGGGAAAGACCTAGCACCAAATCCAATTTGCCATCTGATCTAACTTCTGGAGGCAGTCAAAATGAGCCTTAGAATTCTTCCCTACCTTATTCCTGTGCTGAGATACAGGCTGCTCCAACCTGCTGTAAAATGCTTGATTTCGAGAGTGAGCGAAACTAATGAAAACATTGTTGGGGTAAAACCTAAAGGGAAAGACCTAGCACCAAATCCAATTTGCCATCTGATCTAACTTCTGGAGGCAGTCAAAATGAGCCTTAGAATTCTTCCCTACCTTATTCCTGTGCTGAGATACAGGCTGCTCCAACCTGCTGTAAAATGCTTGATTTCGAGAGTGAGCGAAACTAATGAAAACATTGCTGGGGTAAAACCTAAAGGGAAAGACCTAGCACCAAATCCAATTTGCCATCTGATCTAACTTCTGGAGGCAGTCAAAATGATCCTTAGAATTCTTCCCTACCTTATTCCTGTGCTGAGATACAGGCTGCTCCAACCTGCTGTAAAATGCTTGATTTCGAGAGGGAGCGAAACTAATGAAAACATTGTTGGGGTAAAACCTAAAGGGAAAGACCTAGCACCAAATCCAATTTGCCATCTGATCTAACTTCTGGAGGCAGTCAAAATGAGCCTTAGAATTCTTCCCTACCTTATTCCTGTGCTGAGATACAGGCTGCTCCAACCTGCTGTAAAATGCTTGATTTCGAGAGGGAGCGAAACTAATGAAAACATTGTTGGGGTAAAACCTAAAGGGAAAGACCTAGCACCAAATCCAATTTGCCATCTGATCTAACTTCTGGAGGCAGTCAAAATGAGCCTTAGAATTCTTCCCTACCTTATTCCTGTGCTGAGATACAGGCTGCTCCAACCTGCTGTAAAATGCTTGATTTCGAGAGTGAGCGAAACTAATGAAAACATTGTTGGGGTAAAACCTAAAGGGAAAGACCTAGCACCAAATCCAATTTGCCATCTGATCTAACTTCTGGAGGCAGTCAAAATGAGCCTTAGAATTCTTCCCTACCTTATTCCTGTGCTGAGATACAGGCTGCTCCAACCTGCTGTAAAATGCTTGATTTCGAGAGGGAGCGAAACTAATGAAAACATTGTTGGGGTAAAACCTAAAGGGAAAGACCTAGCACCAAATCCAATTTGCCATCTGATCTAACTTCTGGAGGCAGTCAAAATGAGCCTTAGAATTCTTCCCTACCTTATTCCTGTGCTGAGATACAGGCTGCTCCAACCTGCTGTAAAATGCTTGATTTCGAGAGTGAGCGAAACTAATGAAAACATTGTTGGGGTAAAACCTAAAGGGAAAGACCTAGCACCAAATCCAATTTGCCATCTGATCTAACTTCTGGAGGCAGTCAAAATGAGCCTTAGAATTCTTCCCTACCTTATTCCTGTGCTGAGATACAGGCTGCTCCAACCTGCTGTAAAATGCTTGATTTCGAGAGGGAGCGAAACTAATGAAAACATTGTTGGGGTAAAACCTAAAGGGAAAGACCTAGCACCAAATCCAATTTGCCATCTGATCTAACTTCTGGAGGCAGTCAAAATGAGCCTTAGAATTCTTCCCTACCTTATTCCTGTGCTGAGATACAGGCTGCTCCAACCTGCTGTAAAATGCTTGATTTCGAGAGTGAGCGAAACTAATGAAAACATTGTTGGGGTAAAACCTAAAGGGAAAGACCTAGCACCAAATCCAATTTGCCATCTGATCTAACTTCTGGAGGCAGTCAAAATGAGCCTTAGAATTCTTCCCTACCTTATTCCTGTGCTGAGATACAGGCTGCTCCAACCTGCTGTAAAATGCTTGATTTCGAGAGTGAGCGAAACTAATGAAAACATTGCTGGGGTAAAACCTAAAGGGAAAGACCTAGCACCAAATCCAATTTGCCATCTGATCTAACTTCTGGAGGCAGTCAAAATGAGCCTTAGAATTCTTCCCTACCTTATTCCTGTGCTGAGATACAGGCTGCTCCAACCTGCTGTAAAATGCTTGATTTCGAGAGTGAGCGAAACTAATGAAAACATTGTTGGGGTAAAACCTAAAGGGAAAGACCTAGCACCAAATCCAATTTGCCATCTGATCTAACTTCTGGAGGCAGTCAAAATGATCCTTAGAATTCTTCCCTACCTTATTCCTGTGCTGAGATACAGGCTGCTCCAACCTGCTGTAAAATGCTTGATTTCGAGAGTGAGCGAAACTAATGAAAACATTGTTGGGGTAAAACCTAAAGGGAAAGACCTAGCACCAAATCCAATTTGCCATCTGATCTAACTTCTGGAGGCAGTCAAAATGATCCTTAGAATTCTTCCCTACCTTATTCCTGTGCTGAGATACAGGCTGCTCCAACCTGCTGTAAAATGCTTGATTTCGAGAGTGAGCGAAACTAATGAAAACATTGTTGGGGTAAAACCTAAAGGGAAAGACCTAGCACCAAATCCAATTTGCCATCTGATCTAACTTCTGGAGGCAGTCAAAATGAGCCTTAGAATTCTTCCCTACCTTATTCCTGTGCTGAGATACAGGCTGCTCCAACCTGCTGTAAAATGCTTGATTTCGAGAGTGAGCGAAACTAATGAAAACATTGTTGGGGTAAAACCTAAAGGGAAAGACCTAGCACCAAATCCAATTTGCCATCTGATCTAACTTCTGGAGGCAGTCAAAATGAGCCTTAGAATTCTTCCCTACCTTATTCCTGTGCTGAGATACAGGCTGCTCCAACCTGCTGTAAAATGCTTGATTTCGAGAGTGAGCGAAACTAATGAAAACATTGTTGGGGGTAAAACCTAAAGGGAAAGACCTAGCACCAAATCCAATTTGCCATCTGATCTAACTTCTGGAGGCAGTCAAAATGAGCCTTAGAATTCTTCCCTACCTTATTCCTGTGCTGAGATACAGGCTGCTCCAACCTGCTGTAAAATGCTTGATTTCGAGAGTGAGCGAAACTAATGAAAACATTGTTGGGGTAAAACCTAAAGGGAAAGACCTAGCACCAAATCCAATTTGCCATCTGATCTAACTTCTGGAGGCAGTCAAAATGAGCCTTAGAATTCTTCCCTACCTTATTCCTGTGCTGAGATACAGGCTGCTCCAACCTGCTGTAAAATGCTTGATTTCGAGAGGGAGCGAAACTAATGAAAACATTGTTGGGGTAAAACCTAAAGGGAAAGACCTAGCACCAAATCCAATTTGCCATCTGATCTAACTTCTGGAGGCAGTCAAAATGAGCCTTAGAATTCTTCCCTACCTTATTCCTGTGCTGAGATACAGGCTGCTCCAACCTGCTGTAAAATGCTTGATTTCGAGAGTGAGCGAAACTAATGAAAACATTGTTGGGGTAAAACCTAAAGGGAAAGACCTAGCACCAAATCCAATTTGCCATCTGATCTAACTTCTGGAGGCAGTCAAAATGAGCCTTAGAATTCTTCCCTACCTTATTCCTGTGCTGAGATACAGGCTGCTCCAACCTGCTGTAAAATGCTTGATTTCGAGAGGGAGCGAAACTAATGAAAACATTGTTGGGGTAAAACCTAAAGGGAAAGACCTAGCACCAAATCCAATTTGCCATCTGATCTAACTTCTGGAGGCAGTCAAAATGAGCCTTAGAATTCTTCCCTACCTTATTCCTGTGCTGAGATACAGGCTGCTCCAACCTGCTGTAAAATGCTTGATTTCGAGAGTGAGCGAAACTAATGAAAACATTGTTGGGGTAAAACCTAAAGGGAAAGACCTAGCACCAAATCCAATTTGCCATCTGATCTAACTTCTGGAGGCAGTCAAAATGAGCCTTAGAATTCTTCCCTACCTTATTCCTGTGCTGAGATACAGGCTGCTCCAACCTGCTGTAAAATGCTTGATTTCGAGAGTGAGCGAAACTAATGAAAACATTGTTGGGGTAAAACCTAAAGGGAAAGACCTAGCACCAAATCCAATTTGCCATCTGATCTAACTTCTGGAGGCAGTCAAAATGAGCCTTAGAATTCTTCCCTACCTTATTCCTGTGCTGAGATACAGGCTGCTCCAACCTGCTGTAAAATGCTTGATTTCGAGAGGGAGCGAAACTAATGAAAACATTGTTGGGGTAAAACCTAAAGGGAAAGACCTAGCACCAAATCCAATTTGCCATCTGATCTAACTTCTGGAGGCAGTCAAAATGAGCCTTAGAATTCTTCCCTACCTTATTCCTGTGCTGAGATACAGGCTGCTCCAACCTGCTGTAAAATGCTTGATTTCGAGAGGGAGCGAAACTAATGAAAACATTGTTGGGGTAAAACCTAAAGGGAAAGACCTAGCACCAAATCCAATTTGCCATCTGATCTAACTTCTGGAGGCAGTCAAAATGAGCCTTAGAATTCTTCCCTACCTTATTCCTGTGCTGAGATACAGGCTGCTCCAACCTGCTGTAAAATGCTTGATTTCGAGAGGGAGCGAAACTAATGAAAACATTGTTGGGGTAAAACCTAAAGGGAAACACCTAGCACCAAATCCAATTTGCCATCTGATCTAACTTCTGGAGGCAGTCAAAATGAGCCTTAGAATTCTTCCCTACCTTATTCCTGTGCTGAGATACAGGCTGCTCCAACCTGCTGTAAAATGCTTGATTTCGAGAGGGAGCGAAACTAATGAAAACATTGTTGGGGTAAAACCTAAAGGGAAAGACCTAGCACCAAATCCAATTTGCCATCTGATCTAACTTCTGGAGGCAGTCAAAATGAGCCTTAGAATTCTTCCCTACCTTATTCCTGTGCTGAGATACAGGCTGCTCCAACCTGCTGTAAAATGCTTGATTTCGAGAGGGAGCGAAACTAATGAAAACATTGTTGGGGTAAAACCTAAAGGGAAAGACCTAGCACCAAATCCAATTTGCCATCTGATCTAACTTCTGGAGGCAGTCAAAATGAGCCTTAGAATTCTTCCCTGCCTTATTCCTGTGCTGAGATACAGGCTGCTCCAACCTGCTGTAAAATGCTTGATTTCGAGAGTGAGCGAAACTAATGAAAACATTGTTGGGGTAAAACCTAAAGGGAAAGACCTAGCACCAAATCCAATTTGCCATCTGATCTAACTTCTGGAGGCAGTCAAAATGAGCCTTAGAATTCTTCCCTACCTTATTCCTGTGCTGAGATACAGGCTGCTCCAACCTGCTGTAAAATGCTTGATTTCGAGAGTGAGCGAAACTAATGAAAACATTGTTGGGGTAAAACCTAAAGGGAAAGACCTAGCACCAAATCCAATTTGCCATCTGATCTAACTTCTGGAGGCAGTCAAAATGAGCCTTAGAATTCTTCCCTACCTTATTCCTGTGCTGAGATACAGGCTGCTCCAACCTGCTGTAAAATGCTTGATTTCGAGAGTGAGCGAAACTAATGAAAACATTGTTGGGGTAAAACCTAAAGGGAAAGACCTAGCACCAAATCCAATTTGCCATCTGATCTAACTTCTGGAGGCAGTCAAAATGAGCCTTAGAATTCTTCCCTACCTTATTCCTGTGCTGAGATACAGGCTGCTCCAACCTGCTGTAAAATGCTTGATTTCGAGAGGGAGCGAAACTAATGAAAACATTGTTGGGGTAAAACCTAAAGGGAAAGACCTAGCACCAAATCCAATTTGCCATCTGATCTAACTTCTGGAGGCAGTCAAAATGAGCCTTAGAATTCTTCCCTACCTTATTCCTGTGCTGAGATACAGGCTGCTCCAACCTGCTGTAAAATGCTTGATTTCGAGAGTGAGCGAAACTAATGAAAACATTGTTGGGGTAAAACCTAAAGGAAAAGACCTAGCACCAAATCCAATTTGCCATCTGATCTAACTTCTGGAGGCAGTCAAAATGAGCCTTAGAATTCTTCCCTACCTTATTCCTGTGCTGAGATACAGGCTGCTCCAACCTGCTGTAAAATGCTTGATTTCGAGAGTGAGCGAAACTAATGAAAACATTGTTGGGGTAAAACCTAAAGGGAAAGACCTAGCACCAAATCCAATTTGCCATCTGATCTAACTTCTGGAGGCAGTCAAAATGAGCCTTAGAATTCTTCCCTACCTTATTCCTGTGCTGAGATACAGGCTGCTCCAACCTGCTGTAAAATGCTTGATTTCGAGAGTGAGCGAAACTAATGAAAACATTGTTGGGGTAAAACCTAAAGGGAAAGACCTAGCACCAAATCCAATTTGCCATCTGATCTAACTTCTGGAGGCAGTCAAAATGAGCCTTAGAATTCTTCCCTACCTTATTCCTGTGCTGAGATACAGGCTGCTCCAACCTGCTGTAAAATGCTTGATTTCGAGAGGGAGCGAAACTAATGAAAACATTGTTGGGGTAAAACCTAAAGGGAAAGACCTAGCACCAAATCCAATTTGCCATCTGGTCTAACTTCTGGAGGCAGTCAAAATGATCCTTAGAATTCTTCCCTACCTTATTCCTGTGCTGAGATACAGGCTGCTCCAACCTGCTGTAAAATGCTTGATTTCGAGAGTGAGCGAAACTAATGAAAACATTGTTGGGGTAAAACCTAAAGGGAAAGACCTAGCACCAAATCCAATTTGCCATCTGATCTAACTTCTGGAGGCAGTCAAAATGAGCCTTAGAATTCTTCCCTACCTTATTCCTGTGCTGAGATACAGGCTGCTCCAACCTGCTGTAAAATGCTTGATTTCGAGAGTGAGCGAAACTAATGAAAACATTGTTGGGGTAAAACCTAAAGGGAAAGACCTAGCACCAAATCCAATTTGCCATCTGATCTAACTTCTGGAGGCAGTCAAAATGAGCCTTAGAATTCTTCCCTACCTTATTCCTGTGCTGAGATACAGGCTGCTCCAACCTGCTGTAAAATGCTTGATTTCGAGAGTGAGCGAAACTAATGAAAACATTGTTGGGGTAAAACCTAAAGGGAAAGACCTAGCACCAAATCCAATTTGCCATCTGATCTAACTTCTGGAGGCAGTCAAAATGAGCCTTAGAATTCTTCCCTGCCTTATTCCTGTGCTGAGATACAGGCTGCTCCAACCTGCTGTAAAATGCTTGATTTCGAGAGTGAGCGAAACTAATGAAAACATTGTTGGGGTAAAACCTAAAGGGAAAGACCTAGCACCAAATCCAATTTGCCATCTGATCTAACTTCTGGAGGCAGTCAAAATGAGCCTTAGAATTCTTCCCTACCTTATTCCTGTGCTGAGATACAGGCTGCTCCAACCTGCTGTAAAATGCTTGATTTCGAGAGTGAGCGAAACTAATGAAAACATTGTTGGGGTAAAACCTAAAGGGAAAGACCTAGCACCAAATCCAATTTGCCATCTGATCTAACTTCTGGAGGCAGTCAAAATGAGCCTTAGAATTCTTCCCTACCTTATTCCTGTGCTGAGATACAGGCTGCTCCAACCTGCTGTAAAATGCTTGATTTCGAGAGGGAGCGAAACTAATGAAAACATTGTTGGGGTAAAACCTAAAGGGAAAGACCTAGCACCAAATCCAATTTGCCATCTGATCTAACTTCTGGAGGCAGTCAAAATGAGCCTTAGAATTCTTCCCTACCTTATTCCTGTGCTGAGATACAGGCTGCTCCAACCTGCTGTAAAATGCTTGATTTCGAGAGTGAGCGAAACTAATGAAAACATTGTTGGGGTAAAACCTAAAGGGAAAGACCTAGCACCAAATCCAATTTGCCATCTGATCTAACTTCTGGAGGCAGTCAAAATGAGCCTTAGAATTCTTCCCTACCTTATTCCTGTGCTGAGATACAGGCTGCTCCAACCTGCTGTAAAATGCTTGATTTCGAGAGTGAGCGAAACTAATGAAAACATTGTTGGGGTAAAACCTAAAGGGAAAGACCTAGCACCAAATCCAATTTGCCATCTGATCTAACTTCTGGAGGCAGTCAAAATGAGCCTTAGAATTCTTCCCTACCTTATTCCTGTGCTGAGATACAGGCTGCTCCAACCTGCTGTAAAATGCTTGATTTCGAGAGTGAGCGAAACTAATGAAAACATTGTTGGGGTAAAACCTAAAGGGAAAGACCTAGCACCAAATCCAATTTGCCATCTGATCTAACTTCTGGAGGCAGTCAAAATGAGCCTTAGAATTCTTCCCTACCTTATTCCTGTGCTGAGATACAGGCTGCTCCAACCTGCTGTAAAATGCTTGATTTCGAGAGTGAGCGAAACTAATGAAAACATTGCTGGGGTAAAACCTAAAGGGAAAGACCTAGCACCAAATCCAATTTGCCATCTGATCTAACTTCTGGAGGCAGTCAAAATGATCCTTAGAATTCTTCCCTACCTTATTCCTGTGCTGAGATACAGGCTGCTCCAACCTGCTGTAAAATGCTTGATTTCGAGAGTGAGCGAAACTAATGAAAACATTGTTGGGGTAAAACCTAAAGGGAAAGACCTAGCACCAAATCCAATTTGCCATCTGATCTAACTTCTGGAGGCAGTCAAAATGAGCCTTAGAATTCTTCCCTACCTTATTCCTGTGCTGAGATACAGGCTGCTCCAACCTGCTGTAAAATGCTTGATTTCGAGAGTGAGCGAAACTAATGAAAACATTGTTGGGGTAAAACCTAAAGGGAAAGACCTAGCACCAAATCCAATTTGCCATCTGATCTAACTTCTGGAGGCAGTCAAAATGAGCCTTAGAATTCTTCCCTACCTTATTCCTGTGCTGAGATACAGGCTGCTCCAACCTGCTGTAAAATGCTTGATTTCGAGAGGGAGCGAAACTAATGAAAACATTGTTGGGGTAAAACCTAAAGGGAAAGACCTAGCACCAAATCCAATTTGCCATCTGATCTAACTTCTGGAGGCAGTCAAAATGAGCCTTAGAATTCTTCCCTACCTTATTCCTGTGCTGAGATACAGGCTGCTCCAACCTGCTGTAAAATGCTTGATTTCGAGAGTGAGCGAAACTAATGAAAACATTGTTGGGGTAAAACCTAAAGGGAAAGACCTAGCACCAAATCCAATTTGCCATCTGATCTAACTTCTGGAGGCAGTCAAAATGAGCCTTAGAATTCTTCCCTACCTTATTCCTGTGCTGAGATACAGGCTGCTCCAACCTGCTGTAAAATGCTTGATTTCGAGAGGGAGCGAAACTAATGAAAACATTGTTGGGGTAAAACCTAAAGGGAAAGACCTAGCACCAAATCCAATTTGCCATCTGATCTAACTTCTGGAGGCAGTCAAAATGAGCCTTAGAATTCTTCCCTACCTTATTCCTGTGCTGAGATACAGGCTGCTCCAACCTGCTGTAAAATGCTTGATTTCGAGAGTGAGCGAAACTAATGAAAACATTGCTGGGGTAAAACCTAAAGGGAAAGACCTAGCACCAAATCCAATTTGCCATCTGATCTAACTTCTGGAGGCAGTCAAAATGAGCCTTAGAATTCTTCCCTACCTTATTCCTGTGCTGAGATACAGGCTGCTCCAACCTGCTGTAAAATGCTTGATTTCGAGAGTGAGCGAAACTAATGAAAACATTGTTGGGGTAAAACCTAAAGGGAAAGACCTAGCACCAAATCCAATTTGCCATCTGGTCTAACTTCTGGAGGCAGTCAAAATGATCCTTAGAATTCTTCCCTACCTTATTCCTGTGCTGAGATACAGGCTGCTCCAACCTGCTGTAAAATGCTTGATTTCGAGAGTGAGCGAAACTAATGAAAACATTGTTGGGGTAAAACCTAAAGGGAAAGACCTAGCACCAAATCCAATTTGCCATCTGATCTAACTTCTGGAGGCAGTCAAAATGAGCCTTAGAATTCTTCCCTACCTTATTCCTGTGCTGAGATACAGGCTGCTCCAACCTGCTGTAAAATGCTTGATTTCGAGAGTGAGCGAAACTAATGAAAACATTGTTGGGGTAAAACCTAAAGGGAAAGACCTAGCACCAAATCCAATTTGCCATCTGATCTAACTTCTGGAGGCAGTCAAAATGAGCCTTAGAATTCTTCCCTACCTTATTCCTGTGCTGAGATACAGGCTGCTCCAACCTGCTGTAAAATGCTTGATTTCGAGAGTGAGCGAAACTAATGAAAACATTGTTGGGGTAAAACCTAAAGGGAAAGACCTAGCACCAAATCCAATTTGCCATCTGATCTAACTTCTGGAGGCAGTCAAAATGAGCCTTAGAATTCTTCCCTACCTTATTCCTGTGCTGAGATACAGGCTGCTCCAACCTGCTGTAAAATGCTTGATTTCGAGAGTGAGCGAAACTAATGAAAACATTGTTGGGGTAAAACCTAAAGGGAAAGACCTAGCACCAAATCCAATTTGCCATCTGATCTAACTTCTGGAGGCAGTCAAAATGAGCCTTAGAATTCTTCCCTACCTTATTCCTGTGCTGAGATACAGGCTGCTCCAACCTGCTGTAAAATGCTTGATTTCGAGAGTGAGCGAAACTAATGAAAACATTGTTGGGGTAAAACCTAAAGGGAAAGACCTAGCACCAAATCCAATTTGCCATCTGATCTAACTTCTGGAGGCAGTCAAAATGAGCCTTAGAATTCTTCCCTACCTTATTCCTGTGCTGAGATACAGGCTGCTCCAACCTGCTGTAAAATGCTTGATTTCGAGAGGGAGCGAAACTAATGAAAACATTGTTGGGGTAAAACCTAAAGGGAAAGACCTAGCACCAAATCCAATTTGCCATCTGATCTAACTTCTGGAGGCAGTCAAAATGAGCCTTAGAATTCTTCCCTACCTTATTCCTGTGCTGAGATACAGGCTGCTCCAACCTGCTGTAAAATGCTTGATTTCGAGAGTGAGCGAAACTAATGAAAACATTGTTGGGGTAAAACCTAAAGGGAAAGACCTAGCACCAAATCCAATTTGCCATCTGATCTAACTTCTGGAGGCAGTCAAAATGAGCCTTAGAATTCTTCCCTACCTTATTCCTGTGCTGAGATACAGGCTGCTCCAACCTGCTGTAAAATGCTTGATTTCGAGAGTGAGCGAAACTAATGAAAACATTGTTGGGGTAAAACCTAAAGGGAAAGACCTAGCACCAAATCCAATTTGCCATCTGATCTAACTTCTGGAGGCAGTCAAAATGAGCCTTAGAATTCTTCCCTACCTTATTCCTGTGCTGAGATACAGGCTGCTCCAACCTGCTGTAAAATGCTTGATTTCGAGAGTGAGCGAAACTAATGAAAACATTGTTGGGGTAAAACCTAAAGGGAAAGACCTAGCACCAAATCCAATTTGCCATCTGATCTAACTTCTGGAGGCAGTCAAAATGAGCCTTAGAATTCTTCCCTACCTTATTCCTGTGCTGAGATACAGGCTGCTCCAACCTGCTGTAAAATGCTTGATTTCGAGAGTGAGCGAAACTAATGAAAACATTGTTGGGGTAAAACCTAAAGGGAAAGACCTAGCACCAAATCCAATTTGCCATCTGATCTAACTTCTGGAGGCAGTCAAAATGAGCCTTAGAATTCTTCCCTACCTTATTCCTGTGCTGAGATACAGGCTGCTCCAACCTGCTGTAAAATGCTTGATTTCGAGAGTGAGCGAAACTAATGAAAACATTGTTGGGGTAAAACCTAAAGGGAAAGACCTAGCACCAAATCCAATTTGCCATCTGATCTAACTTCTGGAGGCAGTCAAAATGAGCCTTAGAATTCTTCCCTACCTTATTCCTGTGCTGAGATACAGGCTGCTCCAACCTGCTGTAAAATGCTTGATTTCGAGAGGGAGCGAAACTAATGAAAACATTGTTGGGGTAAAACCTAAAGGGAAAGACCTAGCACCAAATCCAATTTGCCATCTGATCTAACTTCTGGAGGCAGTCAAAATGAGCCTTAGAATTCTTCCCTACCTTATTCCTGTGCTGAGATACAGGCTGCTCCAACCTGCTGTAAAATGCTTGATTTCGAGAGTGAGCGAAACTAATGAAAACATTGTTGGGGTAAAACCTAAAGGGAAAGACCTAGCACCAAATCCAATTTGCCATCTGATCTAACTTCTGGAGGCAGTCAAAATGAGCCTTAGAATTCTTCCCTACCTTATTCCTGTGCTGAGATACAGGCTGCTCCAACCTGCTGTAAAATGCTTGATTTCGAGAGGGAGCGAAACTAATGAAAACATTGTTGGGGTAAAACCTAAAGGGAAAGACCTAGCACCAAATCCAATTTGCCATCTGATCTAACTTCTGGAGGCAGTCAAAATGAGCCTTAGAATTCTTCCCTACCTTATTCCTGTGCTGAGATACAGGCTGCTCCAACCTGCTGTAAAATGCTTGATTTCGAGAGTGAGCGAAACTAATGAAAACATTGTTGGGGTAAAACCTAAAGGGAAAGACCTAGCACCAAATCCAATTTGCCATCTGATCTAACTTCTGGAGGCAGTCAAAATGAGCATTTGAATTCTTCCCTACCTTATTCCTGTGCTGAGATACAGGCTGCTCCAACCTGCTGTAAAATGCTTGATTTCGAGAGTGAGCGAAACTAATGAAAACATTGTTGGGGTAAAACCTAAAGGGAAAGACCTAGCACCAAATCCAATTTGCCATCTGATCTAACTTCTGGAGGCAGTCAAAATGAGCCTTAGAATTCTTCCCTACCTTATTCCTGTGCTGAGATACAGGCTGCTCCAACCTGCTGTAAAATGCTTGATTTCGAGAGGGAGCGAAACTAATGAAAACATTGTTGGGGTAAAACCTAAAGGGAAAGACCTAGCACCAAATCCAATTTGCCATCTGATCTAACTTCTGGAGGCAGTCAAAATGAGCCTTAGAATTCTTCCCTACCTTATTCCTGTGCTGAGATACAGGCTGCTCCAACCTGCTGTAAAATGCTTGATTTCGAGAGTGAGCGAAACTAATGAAAACATTGTTGGGGTAAAACCTAAAGGGAAAGACCTAGCACCAAATCCAATTTGCCATCTGATCTAACTTCTGGAGGCAGTCAAAATGATCCTTAGAATTCTTCCCTACCTTATTCCTGTGCTGAGATACAGGCTGCTCCAACCTGCTGTAAAATGCTTGATTTCGAGAGTGAGCGAAACTAATGAAAACATTGTTGGGGTAAAACCTAAAGGGAAAGACCTAGCACCAAATCCAATTTGCCATCTGATCTAACTTCTGGAGGCAGTCAAAATGAGCCTTAGAATTCTTCCCTACCTTATTCCTGTGCTGAGATACAGGCTGCTCCAACCTGCTGTAAAATGCTTGATTTCGAGAGGGAGCGAAACTAATGAAAACATTGTTGGGGTAAAACCTAAAGGGAAAGACCTAGCACCAAATCCAATTTGCCATCTGATCTAACTTCTGGAGGCAGTCAAAATGAGCATTTGAATTCTTCCCTACCTTATTCCTGTGCTGAGATACAGGCTGCTCCAACCTGCTGTAAAATGCTTGATTTCGAGAGGGAGCGAAACTAATGAAAACATTGTTGGGGTAAAACCTAAAGGGAAAGACCTAGCACCAAATCCAATTTGCCATCTGATCTAACTTCTGGAGGCAGTCAAAATGAGCCTTAGAATTCTTCCCTACCTTATTCCTGTGCTGAGATACAGGCTGCTCCAACCTGCTGTAAAATGCTTGATTTCGAGAGGGAGCGAAACTAATGAAAACATTGTTGGGGTAAAACCTAAAGGGAAAGACCTAGCACCAAATCCAATTTGCCATCTGATCTAACTTCTGGAGGCAGTCAAAATGAGCCTTAGAATTCTTCCCTACCTTATTCCTGTGCTGAGATACAGGCTGCTCCAACCTGCTGTAAAATGCTTGATTTCGAGAGGGAGCGAAACTAATGAAAACATTGTTGGGGTAAAACCTAAAGGGAAAGACCTAGCACCAAATCCAATTTGCCATCTGATCTAACTTCTGGAGGCAGTCAAAATGATCCTTAGAATTCTTCCCTACCTTATTCCTGTGCTGAGATACAGGCTGCTCCAACCTGCTGTAAAATGCTTGATTTCGAGAGGGAGCGAAACTAATGAAAACATTGTTGGGGTAAAACCTAAAGGGAAAGACCTAGCACCAAATCCAATTTGCCATCTGATCTAACTTCTGGAGGCAGTCAAAATGATCCTTAGAATTCTTCCCTACCTTATTCCTGTGCTGAGATACAGGCTGCTCCAACCTGCTGTAAAATGCTTGATTTCGAGAGGGAGCGAAACTAATGAAAACATTGTTGGGGTAAAACCTAAAGGGAAAGACCTAGCACCAAATCCAATTTGCCATCTGATCTAACTTCTGGAGGCAGTCAAAATGAGCCTTAGAATTCTTCCCTACCTTATTCCTGTGCTGAGATACAGGCTGCTCCAACCTGCTGTAAAATGCTTGATTTCGAGAGTGAGCGAAACTAATGAAAACATTGTTGGGGTAAAACCTAAAGGGAAAGACCTAGCACCAAATCCAATTTGCCATCTGATCTAACTTCTGGAGGCAGTCAAAATGAGCCTTAGAATTCTTCCCTACCTTATTCCTGTGCTGAGATACAGGCTGCTCCAACCTGCTGTAAAATGCTTGATTTCGAGAGGGAGCGAAACTAATGAAAACATTGTTGGGGTAAAACCTAAAGGGAAAGACCTAGCACCAAATCCAATTTGCCATCTGATCTAACTTCTGGAGGCAGTCAAAATGAGCCTTAGAATTCTTCCCTACCTTATTCCTGTGCTGAGATACAGGCTGCTCCAACCTGCTGTAAAATGCTTGATTTCGAGAGTGAGCGAAACTAATGAAAACATTGTTGGGGTAAAACCTCAAGGGAAAGACCTAGCACCAAATCCAATTTGCCATCTGATCTAACTTCTGGAGGCAGTCAAAATGAGCCTTAGAATTCTTCCCTACCTTATTCCTGTGCTGAGATACAGGCTGCTCCAACCTGCTGTAAAATGCTTGATTTCGAGAGGGAGCGAAACTAATGAAAACATTGTGGGGGAAAACCTAAAGGGAAAGACCTAGCACCAAATCCAATTTGCCATCTGATCTAACTTCTGGAGGCAGTCAAAATGAGCCTTAGAATTCTTCCCTACCTTATTCCTGTGCTGAGATACAGGCTGCTCCAACCTGCTGTAAAATGCTTGATTTCGAGAGGGAGCGAAACTAATGAAAACATTGTTGGGGTAAAACCTAAAGGGAAAGACCTAGCACCAAATCCAATTTGCCATCTGATCTAACTTCTGGAGGCAGTCAAAATGAGCCTTAGAATTCTTCCCTACCTTATTCCTGTGCTGAGATACAGGCTGCTCCAACCTGCTGTAAAATGCTTGATTTCGAGAGTGAGCGAAACTAATGAAAACATTGTTGGGGTAAAACCTAAAGGGAAAGACCTAGCACCAAATCCAATTTGCCATCTGATCTAACTTCTGGAGGCAGTCAAAATGAGCCTTAGAATTCTTCCCTACCTTATTCCTGTGCTGAGATACAGGCTGCTCCAACCTGCTGTAAAATGCTTGATTTCGAGAGTGAGCGAAACTAATGAAAACATTGTTGGGGTAAAACCTAAAGGGAAAGACCTAGCACCAAATCCAATTTGCCATCTGATCTAACTTCTGGAGGCAGTCAAAATGAGCCTTAGAATTCTTCCCTACCTTATTCCTGTGCTGAGATACAGGCTGCTCCAACCTGCTGTAAAATGCTTGATTTCGAGAGTGAGCGAAACTAATGAAAACATTGTTGGGGTAAAACCTAAAGGGAAAGACCTAGCACCAAATCCAATTTGCCATCTGATCTAACTTCTGGAGGCAGTCAAAATGAGCCTTAGAATTCTTCCCTACCTTATTCCTGTGCTGAGATACAGGCTGCTCCAACCTGCTGTAAAATGCTTGATTTCGAGAGGGAGCGAAACTAATGAAAACATTGTTGGGGTAAAACCTAAAGGGAAAGACCTAGCACCAAATCCAATTTGCCATCTGATCTAACTTCTGGAGGCAGTCAAAATGAGCCTTAGAATTCTTCCCTACCTTATTCCTGTGCTGAGATGCAGGCTGCTCCAACCTGCTGTAAAATGCTTGATTTCGAGAGTGAGCGAAACTAATGAAAACATTGTTGGGGTAAAACCTAAAGGGAAAGACCTAGCACCAAATCCAATTTGCCATCTGATCTAACTTCTGGAGGCAGTCAAAATGATCCTTAGAATTCTTCCCTACCTTATTCCTGTGCTGAGATACAGGCTGCTCCAACCTGCTGTAAAATGCTTGATTTCGAGAGTGAGCGAAACTAATGAAAACATTGTTGGGGTAAAACCTAAAGGGAAAGACCTAGCACCAAATCCAATTTGCCATCTGATCTAACTTCTGGAGGCAGTCAAAATGAGCCTTAGAATTCTTCCCTACCTTATTCCTGTGCTGAGATACAGGCTGCTCCAACCTGCTGTAAAATGCTTGATTTCGAGAGTGAGCGAAACTAATGAAAACATTGTTGGGGTAAAACCTAAAGGGAAAGACCTAGCACCAAATCCAATTTGCCATCTGATCTAACTTCTGGAGGCAGTCAAAATGAGCCTTAGAATTCTTCCCTACCTTATTCCTGTGCTGAGATACAGGCTGCTCCAACCTGCTGTAAAATGCTTGATTTCGAGAGGGAGCGAAACTAATGAAAACATTGTTGGGGTAAAACCTAAAGGGAAAGACCTAGCACCAAATCCAATTTGCCATCTGATCTAACTTCTGGAGGCAGTCAAAATGAGCCTTAGAATTCTTCCCTACCTTATTCCTGTGCTGAGATACAGGCTGCTCCAACCTGCTGTAAAATGCTTGATTTCGAGAGGGAGCGAAACTAATGAAAACATTGTTGGGGTAAAACCTAAAGGGAAAGACCTAGCACCAAATCCAATTTGCCATCTGATCTAACTTCTGGAGGCAGTCAAAATGAGCCTTAGAATTCTTCCCTACCTTATTCCTGTGCTGAGATACAGGCTGCTCCAACCTGCTGTAAAATGCTTGATTTCGAGACTGAGCGAAACTAATGAAAACATTGTTGGGGTAAAACCTAAAGGGAAAGACCTAGCACCAAATCCAATTTGCCATCTGATCTAACTTCTGGAGGCAGTCAAAATGAGCCTTAGAATTCTTCCCTACCTTATTCCTGTGCTGAGATACAGGCTGCTCCAACCTGCTGTAAAATGCTTGATTTCGAGAGTGAGAGAAACTAATGAAAACATTGTTGGGGTAAAACCTAAAGGGAAAGACCTAGCACCAAATCCAATTTGCCATCTGATCTAACTTCTGGAGGCAGTCAAAATGAGCCTTAGAATTCTTCCCTACCTTATTCCTGTGCTGAGATACAGGCTGCTCCAACCTGCTGTAAAATGCTTGATTTCGAGAGTGAGCGAAACTAATGAAAACATTGTTGGGGTAAAACCTAAAGGGAAAGACCTAGCACCAAATCCAATTTGCCATCTGATCTAACTTCTGGAGGCAGTCAAAATGAGCCTTAGAATTCTTCCCTACCTTATTCCTGTGCTGAGATACAGGCTGCTCCAACCTGCTGTAAAATGCTTGATTTCGAGAGGGAGCGAAACTAATGAAAACATTGTTGGGGTAAAACCTAAAGGGAAAGACCTAGCACCAAATCCAATTTGCCATCTGATCTAACTTCTGGAGGCAGTCAAAATGAGCCTTAGAATTCTTCCCTACCTTATTCCTGTGCTGAGATACAGGCTGCTCCAACCTGCTGTAAAATGCTTGATTTCGAGAGTGAGCGAAACTAATGAAAACATTGTTGGGGTAAAACCTAAAGGGAAAGACCTAGCACCAAATCCAATTTGCCATCTGATCTAACTTCTGGAGGCAGTCAAAATGAGCCTTAGAATTCTTCCCTACCTTATTCCTGTGCTGAGATACAGGCTGCTCCAACCTGCTGTAAAATGCTTGATTTCGAGAGGGAGCGAAACTAATGAAAACATTGTTGGGGTAAAACCTAAAGGGAAAGACCTAGCACCAAATCCAATTTGCCATCTGATCTAACTTCTGGAGGCAGTCAAAATGATCCTTAGAATTCTTCCCTACCTTATTCCTGTGCTGAGATACAGGCTGCTCCAACCTGCTGTAAAATGCTTGATTTCGAGAGGGAGCGAAACTAATGAAAACATTGTTGGGGTAAAACCTAAAGGGAAAGACCTAGCACCAAATCCAATTTGCCATCTGATCTAACTTCTGGAGGCAGTCAAAATGAGCCTTAGAATTCTTCCCTACCTTATTCCTGTGCTGAGATACAGGCTGCTCCAACCTGCTGTAAAATGCTTGATTTCGAGAGTGAGCGAAACTAATGAAAACATTGTTGGGGTAAAACCTAAAGGGAAAGACCTAGCACCAAATCCAATTTGCCATCTGATCTAACTTCTGGAGGCAGTCAAAATGAGCCTTAGAATTCTTCCCTACCTTATTCCTGTGCTGAGATACAGGCTGCTCCAACCTGCTGTAAAATGCTTGATTTCGAGAGTGAGCGAAACTAATGAAAACATTGTTGGGGTAAAACCTAAAGGGAAAGACCTAGCACCAAATCCAATTTGCCATCTGATCTAACTTCTGGAGGCAGTCAAAATGAGCCTTAGAATTCTTCCCTACCTTATTCCTGTGCTGAGATACAGGCTGCTCCAACCTGCTGTAAAATGCTTGATTTCGAGAGTGAGCGAAACTAATGAAAACATTGTTGGGGTAAAACCTAAAGGGAAAGACCTAGCACCAAATCCAATTTGCCATCTGATCTAACTTCTGGAGGCAGTCAAAATGATCCTTAGAATTCTTCCCTACCTTATTCCTGTGCTGAGATGCAGGCTGCTCCAACCTGCTGTAAAATGCTTGATTTCGAGAGTGAGCGAAACTAATGAAAACATTGTTGGGGTAAAACCTAAAGGGAAAGACCTAGCACCAAATCCAATTTGCCATCTGATCTAACTTCTGGAGGCAGTCAAAATGAGCCTTAGAATTCTTCCCTACCTTATTCCTGTGCTGAGATACAGGCTGCTCCAACCTGCTGTAAAATGCTTGATTTCGAGAGGGAGCGAAACTAATGAAAACATTGTTGGGGTAAAACCTAAAGGGAAAGACCTAGCACCAAATCCAATTTGCCATCTGATCTAACTTCTGGAGGCAGTCAAAATGAGCCTTAGAATTCTTCCCTACCTTATTCCTGTGCTGAGATACA
This sequence comes from Melanerpes formicivorus, assembly GCF_026170545.1. Classification (NCBI taxonomy): domain Eukaryota; kingdom Metazoa; phylum Chordata; class Aves; order Piciformes; family Picidae; genus Melanerpes; species Melanerpes formicivorus. Next base: position 24,848 of record NW_027143646.1, read on the forward strand.
GGCTGCTCCAACCTGCTGTAAAATGCTTGATTTCGAGAGTGAGCGAAACTAATGAAAACATTGTTGGGGTAAAACCTCAAGGGAAAGACCTAGCACCAAATCCAATTTGCCATCTGATCTAACTTCTGGAGGCAGTCAAAATGAGCCTTAGAATTCTTCCCTACCTTATTCCTGTGCTGAGATACAGGCTGCTCCAACCTGCTGTAAAATGCTTGATTTCGAGAGGGAGCGAAACTAATGAAAACATTGTGGGGGAAAACCTAAAGGGAAAGACCTAGCACCAAATCCAATTTGCCATCTGATCTAACTTCTGGAGGCAGTCAAAATGAGCCTTAGAATTCTTCCCTACCTTATTCCTGTGCTGAGATACAGGCTGCTCCAACCTGCTGTAAAATGCTTGATTTCGAGAGGGAGCGAAACTAATGAAAACATTGTTGGGGTAAAACCTAAAGGGAAAGACCTAGCACCAAATCCAATTTGCCATCTGATCTAACTTCTGGAGGCAGTCAAAATGAGCCTTAGAATTCTTCCCTACCTTATTCCTGTGCTGAGATACAGGCTGCTCCAACCTGCTGTAAAATGCTTGATTTCGAGAGTGAGCGAAACTAATGAAAACATTGTTGGGGTAAAACCTAAAGGGAAAGACCTAGCACCAAATCCAATTTGCCATCTGATCTAACTTCTGGAGGCAGTCAAAATGAGCCTTAGAATTCTTCCCTACCTTATTCCTGTGCTGAGATACAGGCTGCTCCAACCTGCTGTAAAATGCTTGATTTCGAGAGGGAGCGAAACTAATGAAAACATTGTTGGGGTAAAACCTAAAGGGAAAGACCTAGCACCAAATCCAATTTGCCATCTGATCTAACTTCTGGAGGCAGTCAAAATGAGCCTTAGAATTCTTCCCTACCTTATTCCTGTGCTGAGATACAGGCTGCTCCAACCTGCTGTAAAATGCTTGATTTCGAGAGGGAGCGAAACTAATGAAAACATTGTTGGGGTAAAACCTAAAGGGAAAGACCTAGCACCAAATCCAATTTGCCATCTGATCTAACTTCTGGAGGCAGTCAAAATGAGCCTTAGAATTCTTCCCTACCTTATTCCTGTGCTGAGATACAGGCTGCTCCAACCTGCTGTAAAATGCTTGATTTCGAGAGGGAGCGAAACTAATGAAAACATTGTTGGGGTAAAACCTAAAGGGAAAGACCTAGCACCAAATCCAATTTGCCATCTGATCTAACTTCTGGAGGCAGTCAAAATGAGCCTTAGAATTCTTCCCTACCTTATTCCTGTGCTGAGATGCAGGCTGCTCCAACCTGCTGTAAAATGCTTGATTTCGAGAGTGAGCGAAACTAATGAAAACATTGTTGGGGTAAAACCTAAAGGGAAAGACCTAGCACCAAATCCAATTTGCCATCTGATCTAACTTCTGGAGGCAGTCAAAATGATCCTTAGAATTCTTCCCTACCTTATTCCTGTGCTGAGATACAGGCTGCTCCAACCTGCTGTAAAATGCTTGATTTCGAGAGTGAGCGAAAACTAATGAAAACATTGTTGGGGTAAAACCTAAAGGGAAAGACCTAGCACCAAATCCAATTTGCCATCTGATCTAACTTCTGGAGGCAGTCAAAATGAGCCTTAGAATTCTTCCCTACCTTATTCCTGTGCTGAGATACAGGCTGCTCCAACCTGCTGTAAAATGCTTGATTTCGAGAGTGAGCGAAACTTAATGAAAACATTGTTGGGGTAAAACCTAAAGGGAAAGACCTAGCACCAAATCCAATTTGCCATCTGATCTAACTTCTGGAGGCAGTCAAAATGAGCCTTAGAATTCTTCCCTACCTTATTCCTGTGCTGAGATACAGGCTGCTCCAACCTGCTGTAAAATGCTTGATTTCGAGAGGGAGCGAAACTAATGAAAACATTGTTGGGGTAAAACCTAAAGGGAAAGACCTAGCACCAAATCCAATTTGCCATCTGATCTAACTTCTGGAGGCAGTCAAAATGAGCCTTAGAATTCTTCCCTACCTTATTCCTGTGCTGAGATACAGGCTGCTCCAACCTGCTGTAAAATGCTTGATTTCGAGAGGGAGCGAAACTAATGAAAACATTGTTGGGGTAAAACCTAAAGGGAAAGACCTAGCACCAAATCCAATTTGCCATCTGATCTAACTTCTGGAGGCAGTCAAAATGAGCCTTAGAATTCTTCCCTACCTTATTCCTGTGCTGAGATACAGGCTGCTCCAACCTGCTGTAAAATGCTTGATTTCGAGACTGAGCGAAACTAATGAAAACATTGTTGGGGTAAAACCTAAAGGGAAAGACCTAGCACCAAATCCAATTTGCCATCTGATCTAACTTCTGGAGGCAGTCAAAATGAGCCTTAGAATTCTTCCCTACCTTATTCCTGTGCTGAGATACAGGCTGCTCCAACCTGCTGTAAAATGCTTGATTTCGAGAGTGAGCGAAACTAATGAAAACATTGTTGGGGTAAAACCTAAAGGGAAAGACCTAGCACCAAATCCAATTTGCCATCTGATCTAACTTCTGGAGGCAGTCAAAATGAGCCTTAGAATTCTTCCCTACCTTATTCCTGTGCTGAGATACAGGCTGCTCCAACCTGCTGTAAAATGCTTGATTTCGAGAGTGAGCGAAACTAATGAAAACATTGTTGGGGTAAAACCTAAAGGGAAAGACCTAGCACCAAATCCAATTTGCCATCTGATCTAACTTCTGGAGGCAGTCAAAATGAGCCTTAGAATTCTTCCCTACCTTATTCCTGTGCTGAGATACAGGCTGCTCCAACCTGCTGTAAAATGCTTGATTTCGAGAGGGAGCGAAACTAATGAAAACATTGTTGGGGTAAAACCTAAAGGGAAAGACCTAGCACCAAATCCAATTTGCCATCTGATCTAACTTCTGGAGGCAGTCAAAATGAGCCTTAGAATTCTTCCCTACCTTATTCCTGTGCTGAGATACAGGCTGCTCCAACCTGCTGTAAAATGCTTGATTTCGAGAGTGAGCGAAACTAATGAAAACATTGTTGGGGTAAAACCTAAAGGGAAAGACCTAGCACCAAATCCAATTTGCCATCTGATCTAACTTCTGGAGGCAGTCAAAATGAGCCTTAGAATTCTTCCCTACCTTATTCCTGTGCTGAGATACAGGCTGCTCCAACCTGCTGTAAAATGCTTGATTTCGAGAGGGAGCGAAACTAATGAAAACATTGTTGGGGTAAAACCTAAAGGGAAAGACCTAGCACCAAATCCAATTTGCCATCTGATCTAACTTCTGGAGGCAGTCAAAATGATCCTTAGAATTCTTCCCTACCTTATTCCTGTGCTGAGATACAGGCTGCTCCAACCTGCTGTAAAATGCTTGATTTCGAGAGGGAGCGAAACTAATGAAAACATTGTTGGGGTAAAACCTAAAGGGAAAGACCTAGCACCAAATCCAATTTGCCATCTGATCTAACTTCTGGAGGCAGTCAAAATGAGCCTTAGAATTCTTCCCTACCTTATTCCTGTGCTGAGATACAGGCTGCTCCAACCTGCTGTAAAATGCTTGATTTCGAGAGTGAGCGAAACTAATGAAAACATTGTTGGGGTAAAACCTAAAGGGAAAGACCTAGCACCAAATCCAATTTGCCATCTGATCTAACTTCTGGAGGCAGTCAAAATGAGCCTTAGAATTCTTCCCTACCTTATTCCTGTGCTGAGATACAGGCTGCTCCAACCTGCTGTAAAATGCTTGATTTCGAGAGTGAGCGAAACTAATGAAAACATTGTTGGGGTAAAACCTAAAGGGAAAGACCTAGCACCAAATCCAATTTGCCATCTGATCTAACTTCTGGAGGCAGTCAAAATGAGCCTTAGAATTCTTCCCTACCTTATTCCTGTGCTGAGATACAGGCTGCTCCAACCTGCTGTAAAATGCTTGATTTCGAGAGTGAGCGAAACTAATGAAAACATTGTTGGGGTAAAACCTAAAGGGAAAGACCTAGCACCAAATCCAATTTGCCATCTGATCTAACTTCTGGAGGCAGTCAAAATGATCCTTAGAATTCTTCCCTACCTTATTCCTGTGCTGAGATGCAGGCTGCTCCAACCTGCTGTAAAATGCTTGATTTCGAGAGTGAGCGAAACTAATGAAAACATTGTTGGGGTAAAACCTAAAGGGAAAGACCTAGCACCAAATCCAATTTGCCATCTGATCTAACTTCTGGAGGCAGTCAAAATGAGCCTTAGAATTCTTCCCTACCTTATTCCTGTGCTGAGATACAGGCTGCTCCAACCTGCTGTAAAATGCTTGATTTCGAGAGGGAGCGAAACTAATGAAAACATTGTTGGGGTAAAAACCTAAAGGGAAAGACCTAGCACCAAATCCAATTTGCCATCTGATCTAACTTCTGGAGGCAGTCAAAATGAGCCTTAGAATTCTTCCCTACCTTATTCCTGTGCTGAGATACAGGCTGCTCCAACCTGCTGTAAAATGCTTGATTTCGAGAGTGAGCGAAACTAATGAAAACATTGTTGGGGTAAAACCTAAAGGGAAAGACCTAGCACCAAATCCAATTTGCCATCTGATCTAACTTCTGGAGGCAGTCAAAATGAGCCTTAGAATTCTTCCCTACCTTATTCCTGTGCTGAGATACAGGCTGCTCCAACCTGCTGTAAAATGCTTGATTTCGAGAGTGAGCGAAACTAATGAAAACATTGTTGGGGTAAAACCTAAAGGGAAAGACCTAGCACCAAATCCAATTTCCCATCTGATCTAACTTCTGGAGGCAGTCAAAATGAGCCTTAGAATTCTTCCCTACCTTATTCCTGTGCTGAGATACAGGCTGCTCCAACCTGCTGTAAAATGCTTGATTTCGAGAGTGAGCAAAACTAATGAAAACATTGTTGGGGTAAAACCTAAAGGGAAAGACCTAGCACCAAATCCAATTTGCCATCTGATCTAACTTCTGGAGGCAGTCAAAATGATCCTTAGAATTCTTCCCTACCTTATTCCTGTGCTGAGATACAGGCTGCTCCAACCTGCTGTAAAATGCTTGATTTCGAGAGTGAGCGAAACTAATGAAAACATTGTTGGGGTAAAACCTAAAGGGAAAGACCTAGCACCAAATCCAATTTGCCATCTGATCTAACTTCTGGAGGCAGTCAAAATGATCCTTAGAATTCTTCCCTACCTTATTCCTGTGCTGAGATACAGGCTGCTCCAACCTGCTGTAAAATGCTTGATTTCGAGAGTGAGCGAAACTAATGAAAACATTGTTGGGGTAAAACCTAAAGGGAAAGACCTAGCACCAAATCCAATTTGCCATCTGATCTAACTTCTGGAGGCAGTCAAAATGAGCCTTAGAATTCTTCCCTACCTTATTCCTGTGCTGAGATACAGGCTGCTCCAACCTGCTGTAAAATGCTTGATTTCGAGAGTGAGCGAAACTAATGAAAACATTGTTGGGGTAAAACCTAAAGGGAAAGACCTAGCACCAAATCCAATTTGCCATCTGATCTAACTTCTGGAGGCAGTCAAAATGAGCCTTAGAATTCTTCCCTACCTTATTCCTGTGCTGAGATACAGGCTGCTCCAACCTGCTGTAAAATGCTTGATTTCGAGAGTGAGCGAAACTAATGAAAACATTGTTGGGGTAAAACCTAAAGGGAAAGACCTAGCACCAAATCCAATTTGCCATCTGATCTAACTTCTGGAGGCAGTCAAAATGAGCCTTAGAATTCTTCCCTACCTTATTCCTGTGCTGAGATACAGGCTGCTCCAACCTGCTGTAAAATGCTTGATTTCGAGAGGGAGCGAAACTAATGAAAACATTGTTGGGGTAAAACCTAAAGGGAAAGACCTAGCACCAAATCCAATTTGCCATCTGATCTAACTTCTGGAGGCAGTCAAAATGAGCCTTAGAATTCTTCCCTACCTTATTCCTGTGCTGAGATACAGGCTGCTCCAACCTGCTGTAAAATGCTTGATTTCGAGAGTGAGCGAAACTAATGAAAACATTGTTGGGGTAAAACCTAAAGGGAAAGACCTAGCACCAAATCCAATTTGCCATCTGATCTAACTTCTGGAGGCAGTCAAAATGATCCTTAGAATTCTTCCCTACCTTATTCCTGTGCTGAGATACAGGCTGCTCCAACCTGCTGTAAAATGCTTGATTTCGAGAGTGAGCGAAACTAATGAAAACATTGTTGGGGTAAAACCTAAAGGGAAAGACCTAGCACCAAATCCAATTTGCCATCTGATCTAACTTCTGGAGGCAGTCAAAATGAGCCTTAGAATTCTTCCCTACCTTATTCCTGTGCTGAGATACAGGCTGCTCCAACCTGCTGTAAAATGCTTGATTTCGAGAGGGAGCGAAACTAATGAAAACATTGTAGGGGTAAAACCTAAAGGGAAAGACCTAGCACCAAATCCAATTTGCCATCTGATCTAACTTCTGGAGGCAGTCAAAATGATCCTTAGAATTCTTCCCTACCTTATTCCTGTGCTGAGATACAGGCTGCTCCAACCTGCTGTAAAATGCTTGATTTCGAGAGTGAGCGAAACTAATGAAAACATTGTTGGGGTAAAACCTAAAGGGAAAGACCTAGCACCAAATCCAATTTGCCATCTGATCTAACTTCTGGAGGCAGTCAAAATGAGCCTTAGAATTCTTCCCTACCTTATTCCTGTGCTGAGATACAGGCTGCTCCAACCTGCTGTAAAATGCTTGATTTCGAGAGTGAGCGAAACTAATGAAAACATTGTTGGGGTAAAACCTAAAGGGAAAGACCTAGCACCAAATCCAATTTGCCATCTGATCTAACTTCTGGAGGCAGTCAAAATGAGCCTTAGAATTCTTCCCTACCTTATTCCTGTGCTGAGATACAGGCTGCTCCAACCTGCTGTAAAATGCTTGATTTCGAGAGTGAGCGAAACTAATGAAAACATTGTTGGGGTAAAACCTAAAGGGAAAGACCTAGCACCAAATCCAATTTGCCATCTGATCTAACTTCTGGAGGCAGTCAAAATGAGCCTTAGAATTCTTCCCTACCTTATTCCTGTGCTGAGATACAGGCTGCTCCAACCTGCTGTAAAATGCTTGATTTCGAGAGTGAGCGAAACTAATGAAAACATTGTTGGGGTAAAACCTAAAGGGAAAGACCTAGCACCAAATCCAATTTGCCATCTGATCTAACTTCTGGAGGCAGTCAAAATGAGCCTTAGAATTCTTCCCTACCTTATTCCTGTGCTGAGATACAGGCTGCTCCAACCTGCTGTAAAATGCTTGATTTCGAGAGGGAGCGAAACTAATGAAAACATTGTTGGGGTAAAACCTAAAGGGAAAGACCTAGCACCAAATCCAATTTGCCATCTGATCTAACTTCTGGAGGCAGTCAAAATGATCCTTAGAATTCTTCCCTACCTTATTCCTGTGCTGAGATACAGGCTGCTCCAACCTGCTGTAAAATGCTTGATTTCGAGAGTGAGCGAAACTAATGAAAACATTGTTGGGGTAAAACCTAAAGGGAAAGACCTAGCACCAAATCCAATTTGCCATCTGATCTAACTTCTGGAGGCAGTCAAAATGAGCCTTAGAATTCTTCCCTACCTTATTCCTGTGCTGAGATACAGGCTGCTCCAACCTGCTGTAAAATGCTTGATTTCGAGAGTGAGCGAAACTAATGAAAACATTGTTGGGGTAAAACCTAAAGGGAAAGACCTAGCACCAAATCCAATTTGCCATCTGATCTAACTTCTGGAGGCAGTCAAAATGATCCTTAGAATTCTTCCCTACCTTATTCCTGTGCTGAGATACAGGCTGCTCCAACCTGCTGTAAAATGCTTGATTTCGAGAGTGAGCGAAACTAATGAAAACATTGTTGGGGTAAAACCTAAAGGGAAAGACCTAGCACCAAATCCAATTTGCCATCTGATCTAACTTCTGGAGGCAGTCAAAATGAGCCTTAGAATTCTTCCCTACCTTATTCCTGTGCTGAGATACAGGCTGCTCCAACCTGCTGTAAAATGCTTGATTTCGAGAGTGAGCGAAACTAATGAAAACATTGTTGGGGTAAAACCTAAAGGGAAAGACCTAGCACCAAATCCAATTTGCCATCTGATCTAACTTCTGGAGGCAGTCAAAATGAGCCTTAGAATTCTTCCCTACCTTATTCCTGTGCTGAGATACAGGCTGCTCCAACCTGCTGTAAAATGCTTGATTTCGAGAGTGAGCGAAACTAATGAAAACATTGTTGGGGTAAAACCTAAAGGGAAAGACCTAGCACCAAATCCAATTTGCCATCTGATCTAACTTCTGGAGGCAGTCAAAATGAGCCTTAGAATTCTTCCCTACCTTATTCCTGTGCTGAGATACAGGCTGCTCCAACCTGCTGTAAAATGCTTGATTTCGAGAGTGAGCGAAACTAATGAAAACATTGTTGGGGTAAAACCTAAAGGGAAAGACCTAGCACCAAATCCAATTTGCCATCTGATCTAAATTCTGGAGGCAGTCAAAATGATCCTTAGAATTCTTCCCTACCTTATTCCTGTGCTGAGATACAGGCTGCTCCAACCTGCTGTAAAATGCTTGATTTCGAGAGTGAGCGAAACTAATGAAAACATTGTTGGGGTAAAACCTAAAGGGAAAGACCTAGCACCAAATCCAATTTGCCATCTGATCTAACTTCTGGAGGCAGTCAAAATGAGCCTTAGAATTCTTCCCTACCTTATTCCTGTGCTGAGATACAGGCTGCTCCAACCTGCTGTAAAATGCTTGATTTCGAGAGTGAGCGAAACTAATGAAAACATTGTTGGGGTAAAACCTAAAGGGAAAGACCTAGCACCAAATCCAATTTGCCATCTGATCTAACTTCTGGAGGCAGTCAAAATGATCCTTAGAATTCTTCCCTACCTTATTCCTGTGCTGAGATACAGGCTGCTCCAACCTGCTGTAAAATGCTTGATTTCGAGAGTGAGCGAAACTAATGAAAACATTGTTGGGGTAAAACCTAAAGGGAAAGACCTAGCACCAAATCCAATTTGCCATCTGATCTAACTTCTGGAGGCAGTCAAAATGAGCCTTAGAATTCTTCCCTACCTTATTCCTGTGCTGAGATACAGGCTGCTCCAACCTGCTGTAAAATGCTTGATTTCGAGAGGGAGCGAAACTAATGAAAACATTGTTGGGGTAAAACCTAAAGGGAAAGACCTAGCACCAAATCCAATTTGCCATCTGATCTAACTTCTGGAGGCAGTCAAAATGATCCTTAGAATTCTTCCCTACCTTATTCCTGTGCTGAGATACAGGCTGCTCCAACCTGCTGTAAAATGCTTGATTTCGAGAGTGAGCGAAACTAATGAAAACATTGTTGGGGTAAAACCTAAAGGGAAAGACCTAGCACCAAATCCAATTTGCCATCTGATCTAACTTCTGGAGGCAGTCAAAATGATCCTTAGAATTCTTCCCTACCTTATTCCTGTGCTGAGATACAGGCTGCTCCAACCTGCTGTAAAATGCTTGATTTCGAGAGTGAGCGAAACTAATGAAAACATTGTTGGGGTAAAACCTAAAGGGAAAGACCTAGCACCAAATCCAATTTGCCATCTGATCTAACTTCTGGAGGCAGTCAAAATGAGCCTTAGAATTCTTCCCTACCTTATTCCTGTGCTGAGATACAGGCTGCTCCAACCTGCTGTAAAATGCTTGATTTCGAGAGTGAGCGAAACTAATGAAAACATTGTTGGGGTAAAACCTAAAGGGAAAGACCTAGCACCAAATCCAATTTGCCATCTGATCTAACTTCTGGAGGCAGTCAAAATGAGCCTTAGAATTCTTCCCTACCTTATTCCTGTGCTGAGATACAGGCTGCTCCAACCTGCTGTAAAATGCTTGATTTCGAGAGTGAGCGAAACTAATGAAAACATTGTTGGGGTAAAACCTAAAGGGAAAGACCTAGCACCAAATCCAATTTGCCATCTGATCTAACTTCTGGAGGCAGTCAAAATGAGCCTTAGAATTCTTCCCTACCTTATTCCTGTGCTGAGATACAGGCTGCTCCAACCTGCTGTAAAATGCTTGATTTCGAGAGTGAGCGAAACTAATGAAAACATTGTTGGGGTAAAACCTAAAGGGAAAGACCTAGCACCAAATCCAATTTGCCATCTGATCTAAATTCTGGAGGCAGTCAAAATGATCCTTAGAATTCTTCCCTACCTTATTCCTGTGCTGAGATACAGGCTGCTCCAACCTGCTGTAAAATGCTTGATTTCGAGAGTGAGCGAAACTAATGAAAACATTGTTGGGGTAAAACCTAAAGGGAAAGACCTAGCACCAAATCCAATTTGCCATCTGATCTAACTTCTGGAGGCAGTCAAAATGAGCCTTAGAATTCTTCCCTACCTTATTCCTGTGCTGAGATACAGGCTGCTCCAACCTGCTGTAAAATGCTTGATTTCGAGAGTGAGCGAAACTAATGAAAACATTGTTGGGGTAAAACCTAAAGGGAAAGACCTAGCACCAAATCCAATTTGCCATCTGATCTAACTTCTGGAGGCAGTCAAAATGATCCTTAGAATTCTTCCCTACCTTATTCCTGTGCTGAGATACAGGCTGCTCCAACCTGCTGTAAAATGCTTGATTTCGAGAGTGAGCGAAACTAATGAAAACATTGTTGGGGTAAAACCTAAAGGGAAAGACCTAGCACCAAATCCAATTTGCCATCTGATCTAACTTCTGGAGGCAGTCAAAATGAGCCTTAGAATTCTTCCCTACCTTATTCCTGTGCTGAGATACAGGCTGCTCCAACCTGCTGTAAAATGCTTGATTTCGAGAGGGAGCGAAACTAATGAAAACATTGTTGGGGTAAAACCTAAAGGGAAAGACCTAGCACCAAATCCAATTTGCCATCTGATCTAACTTCTGGAGGCAGTCAAAATGATCCTTAGAATTCTTCCCTACCTTATTCCTGTGCTGAGATACAGGCTGCTCCAACCTGCTGTAAAATGCTTGATTTCGAGAGTGAGCGAAACTAATGAAAACATTGTTGGGGTAAAACCTAAAGGGAAAGACCTAGCACCAAATCCAATTTGCCATCTGATCTAACTTCTGGAGGCAGTCAAAATGAGCCTTAGAATTCTTCCCTACCTTATTCCTGTGCTGAGATACAGGCTGCTCCAACCTGCTGTAAAATGCTTGATTTCGAGAGTGAGCGAAACTAATGAAAACATTGTTGGGGTAAAACCTAAAGGGAAAGACCTAGCACCAAATCCAATTTGCCATCTGATCTAACTTCTGGAGGCAGTCAAAATGAGCCTTAGAATTCTTCCCTACCTTATTCCTGTGCTGAGATACAGGCTGCTCCAACCTGCTGTAAAATGCTTGATTTCGAGAGTGAGCGAAACTAATGAAAACATTGTTGGGGTAAAACCTAAAGGGAAAGACCTAGCACCAAATCCAATTTGCCATCTGATCTAACTTCTGGAGGCAGTCAAAATGAGCCTTAGAATTCTTCCCTACCTTATTCCTGTGCTGAGATACAGGCTGCTCCAACCTGCTGTAAAATGCTTGATTTCGAGAGTGAGCGAAACTAATGAAAACATTGTTGGGGTAAAACCTAAAGGGAAAGACCTAGCACCAAATCCAATTTGCCATCTGATCTAACTTCTGGAGGCAGTCAAAATGAGCCTTAGAATTCTTCCCTACCTTATTCCTGTGCTGAGATACAGGCTGCTCCAACCTGCTGTAAAATGCTTGATTTCGAGAGTGAGCGAAACTAATGAAAACATTGTTGGGGTAAAACCTAAAGGGAAAGACCTAGCACCAAATCCAATTTGCCATCTGATCTAACTTCTGGAGGCAGTCAAAATGAGCCTTAGAATTCTTCCCTACCTTATTCCTGTGCTGAGATACAGGCTGCTCCAACCTGCTGTAAAATGCTTGATTTCGAGAGTGAGCGAAACTAATGAAAACATTGTTGGGGTAAAACCTCAAGGGAAAGACCTAGCACCAAATCCAATTTGCCATCTGATCTAACTTCTGGAGGCAGTCAAAATGAGCCTTAGAATTCTTCCCTACCTTATTCCTGTGCTGAGATACAGGCTGCTCCAACCTGCTGTAAAATGCTTGATTTCGAGAGTGAGCGAAACTAATGAAAACATTGTTGGGGTAAAACCTAAAGGGAAAGACCTAGCACCAAATCCAATTTGCCATCTGATCTAACTTCTGGAGGCAGTCAAAATGAGCCTTAGAATTCTTCCCTACCTTATTCCTGTGCTGAGATACAGGCTGCTCCAACCTGCTGTAAAATGCTTGATTTCGAGAGTGAGCGAAACTAATGAAAACATTGTGGGGGAAAAAATAAAGGGAAAGACCTAGCACCAAATCCAATTTGCCATCTGATCTAACTTCTGGAGGCAGTCAAAATGAGCCTTAGAATTCTTCCCTACCTTATTCCTGTGCTGAGATACAGGCTGCTCCAACCTGCTGTAAAATGCTTGATTTCGAGAGTGAGCGAAACTAATGAAAACATTGTTGGGGTAAAACCTAAAGGGAAAGACCTAGCACCAAATCCAATTTGCCATCTGATCTAACTTCTGGAGGCAGTCAAAATGATCCTTAGAATTCTTCCCTACCTTATTCCTGTGCTGAGATACAGGCTGCTCCAACCTGCTGTAAAATGCTTGATTTCGAGAGGGAGCGAAACTAATGAAAACATTGTTGGGGTAAAACCTAAAGGGAAAGACCTAGCACCAAATCCAATTTGCCATCTGATCTAACTTCTGGAGGCAGTCAAAATGAGCCTTAGAATTCTTCCCTACCTTATTCCTGTGCTGAGATACAGGCTGCTCCAACCTGCTGTAAAATGCTTGATTTCGAGAGTGAGCGAAACTAATGAAAACATTGTTGGGGTAAAACCTAAAGGGAAAGACCTAGCACCAAATCCAATTTGCCATCTGATCTAACTTCTGGAGGCAGTCAAAATGAGCCTTAGAATTCTTCCCTACCTTATTCCTGTGCTGAGATACAGGCTGCTCCAACCTGCTGTAAAATGCTTGATTTCGAGAGTGAGCGAAACTAATGAAAACATTGTTGGGGTAAAACCTAAAGGGAAAGACCTAGCACCAAATCCAATTTGCCATCTGATCTAACTTCTGGAGGCAGTCAAAATGAGCCTTAGAATTCTTCCCTACCTTATTCCTGTGCTGAGATACAGGCTGCTCCAACCTGCTGTAAAATGCTTGATTTCGAGAGTGAGCGAAACTAATGAAAACATTGTTGGGGTAAAACCTAAAGGGAAAGACCTAGCACCAAATCCAATTTGCATCTGATCTAACTTCTGGAGGCAGTCAAAATGATCCTTAGAATTCTTCCCTACCTTATTCCTGTGCTGAGATACAGGCTGCTCCAACCTGCTGTAAAATGCTTGATTTCGAGAGGGAGCGAAACTAATGAAAACATTGTTGGGGTAAAACCTAAAGGGAAAGACCTAGCACCAAATCCAATTTGTCATCTGATCTAACTTCTGGAGGCAGTCAAAATGATCCTTAGAATTCTTCCCTACCTTATTCCTGTGCTGAGATACAGGCTGCTCCAACCTGCTGTAAAATGCTTGATTTCGAGAGTGAGCGAAACTAATGAAAACATTGTTGGGGTAAAACCTAAAGGGAAAGACCTAGCACCAAATCCAATTTGCCATCTGATCTAACTTCTGGAGGCAGTCAAAATGAGCCTTAGAATTCTTCCCTACCTTATTCCTGTGCTGAGATACAGGCTGCTCCAACCTGCTGTAAAATGCTTGATTTCGAGAGTGAGCGAAACTAATGAAAACATTGTTGGGGTAAAACCTAAAGGGAAAGACCTAGCACCAAATCCAATTTGCCATCTGATCTAACTCCTGGAGGCAGTCAAAATGATCCTTAGAATTCTTCCCTACCTTATTCCTGTGCTGAGATACAGGCTGCTCCAACCTGCTGTAAAATGCTTGATTTCGAGAGTGAGCGAAACTAATGAAAACATTGTTGGGGTAAAACCTAAAGGGAAAGACCTAGCACCAAATCCAATTTGCCATCTGATCTAACTTCTGGAGGCAGTCAAAATGATCCTTAGAATTCTTCCCTACCTTATTCCTGTGCTGAGATACAGGCTGCTCCAACCTGCTGTAAAATGCTTGATTTCGAGAGTGAGCGAAACTAATGAAAACATTGTTGGGGTAAAACCTAAAGGGAAAGACCTAGCACCAAATCCAATTTGCCATCTGATCTAACTTCTGGAGGCAGTCAAAATGAGCCTTAGAATTCTTCCCTACCTTATTCCTGTGCTGAGATACAGGCTGCTCCAACCTGCTGTAAAATGCTTGATTTCGAGAGTGAGCGAAACTAATGAAAACATTGTTGGGGTAAAACCTAAAGGGAAAGACCTAGCACCAAATCCAATTTGCCATCTGATCTAACTTCTGGAGGCAGTCAAAATGAGCCTTAGAATTCTTCCCTACCTTATTCCTGTGCTGAGATACAGGCTGCTCCAACCTGCTGTAAAATGCTTGATTTCGAGAGTGAGCGAAACTAATGAAAACATTGTTGGGGTAAAACCTAAAGGGAAAGACCTAGCACCAAATCCAATTTGCCATCTGATCTAACTTCTGGAGGCAGTCAAAATGATCCTTAGAATTCTTCCCTACCTTATTCCTGTGCTGAGATACAGGCTGCTCCAACCTGCTGTAAAATGCTTGATTTCGAGAGTGAGCGAAACTAATGAAAACATTGTTGGGGTAAAACCTAAAGGGAAAGACCTAGCACCAAATCCAATTTGCCATCTGATCTAACTTCTGGAGGCAGTCAAAATGATCCTTAGAATTCTTCCCTACCTTATTCCTGTGCTGAGATACAGGCTGCTCCAACCTGCTGTAAAATGCTTGATTTCGAGAGTGAGCGAAACTAATGAAAACATTGTTGGGGTAAAACCTAAAGGGAAAGACCTAGCACCAAATCCAATTTGCCATCTGATCTAACTTCTGGAGGCAGTCAAAATGATCCTTAGAATTCTTCCCTACCTTATTCCTGTGCTGAGATACAGGCTGCTCCAACCTGCTGTGAAATGCTTGATTTCGAGAGTGAGCGAAACTAATGAAAACATTGTTGGGGTAAAACCTAAAGGGAAAGACCTAGCACCAAATCCAATTTGCCATCTGATCTAACTTCTGGAGGCAGTCAAAATGAGCCTTAGAATTCTTCCCTACCTTATTCCTGTGCTGAGATACAGGCTGCTCCAACCTGCTGTAAAATGCTTGATTTCGAGAGTGAGCGAAACTAATGAAAACATTGTTGGGGTAAAACCTAAAGGGAAAGACCTAGCACCAAATCCAATTTGCCATCTGATCTAACTTCTGGAGGCAGTCAAAATGAGCCTTAGAATTCTTCCCTACCTTATTCCTGTGCTGAGATACAGGCTGCTCCAACCTGCTGTAAAATGCTTGATTTCGAGAGTGAGCGAAACTAATGAAAACATTGTTGGGGTAAAACCTAAAGGGAAAGACCTAGCACCAAATCCAATTTGCCATCTGATCTAACTTCTGGAGGCAGTCAAAATGAGCCTTAGAATTCTTCCCTACCTTATTCCTGTGCTGAGATACAGGCTGCTCCAACCTGCTGTAAAATGCTTGATTTCGAGAGTGAGCGAAACTAATGAAAACATTGTTGGGGTAAAACCTAAAGGGAAAGACCTAGCACCAAATCCAATTTGCCATCTGATCTAACTTCTGGAGGCAGTCAAAATGAGCCTTAGAATTCTTCCCTACCTTATTCCTGTGCTGAGATACAGGCTGCTCCAACCTGCTGTAAAATGCTTGATTTCGAGAGTGAGCGAAACTAATGAAAACATTGTTGGGGTAAAACCTAAAGGGAAAGACCTAGCACCAAATCCAATTTGCCATCTGATCTAACTTCTGGAGGCAGTCAAAATGAGCCTTAGAATTCTTCCCTACCTTATTCCTGTGCTGAGATACAGGCTGCTCCAACCTGCTGTGAAATGCTTGATTCGAGAGTGAGCGAAACTAATGAAAACATTGTTGGGGTAAAACCTAAAGGGAAAGACCTAGCACCAAATCCAATTTGCCATCTGATCTAACTTCTGGAGGCAGTCAAAATGAGCCTTAGAATTCTTCCCTACCTTATTCCTGTGCTGAGATACAGGCTGCTCCAACCTGCTGTAAAATGCTTGATTTCGAGAGTGAGCGAAACTAATGAAAACATTGTTGGGGTAAAACCTAAAGGGAAAGACCTAGCACCAAATCCAATTTGCCATCTGATCTAACTTCTGGAGGCAGTCAAAATGAGCCTTAGAATTCTTCCCTACCTTATTCCTGTGCTGAGATACAGGCTGCTCCAACCTGCTGTAAAATGCTTGATTTCGAGAGTGAGCGAAACTAATGAAAACATTGTTGGGGTAAAACCCAAAGGGAAAGACCTAGCACCAAATCCAATTTGCCATCTGATCTAACTTCTGGAGGCAGTCAAAATGAGCCTTAGAATTCTTCCCTACCTTATTCCTGTGCTGAGATACAGGCTGCTCCAACCTGCTGTAAAATGCTTGATTTCGAGAGTGAGCGAAACTAATGAAAACATTGTTGGGGTAAAACCTAAAGGGAAAGACCTAGCACCAAATCCAATTTGCCATCTGATCTAACTTCTGGAGGCAGTCAAAATGAGCCTTAGAATTCTTCCCTACCTTATTCCTGTGCTGAGATACAGGCTGCTCCAACCTGCTGTAAAATGCTTGATTTCGAGAGTGAGCGAAACTAATGAAAACATTGTTGGGGTAAAACCTAAAGGGAAAGACCTAGCACCAAATCCAATTTGCCATCTGATCTAACTTCTGGAGGCAGTCAAAATGAGCCTTAGAATTCTTCCCTACCTTATTCCTGTGCTGAGATACAGGCTGCTCCAACCTGCTGTAAAATGCTTGATTTCGAGAGTGAGCGAAACTAATGAAAACATTGTTGGGGTAAAACCTAAAGGGAAAGACCTAGCACCAAATCCAATTTGCCATCTGATCTAACTTCTGGAGGCAGTCAAAATGAGCCTTAGAATTCTTCCCTACCTTATTCCTGTGCTGAGATACAGGCTGCTCCAACCTGCTGTAAAATGCTTGATTTCGAGAGTGAGCGAAACTAATGAAAACATTGTTGGGGTAAAACCTAAAGGGAAAGACCTAGCACCAAATCCAATTTGCCATCTGATCTAACTTCTGGAGGCAGTCAAAATGAGCCTTAGAATTCTTCCCTACCTTATTCCTGTGCTGAGATACAGGCTGCTCCAACCTGCTGTAAAATGCTTGATTTCGAGAGTGAGCGAAACTAATGAAAACATTGTTGGGGTAAAACCTAAAGGGAAAGACCTAGCACCAAATCCAATTTGCCATCTGATCTAACTTCTGGAGGCAGTCAAAATGATCCTTAGAATTCTTCCCTACCTTATTCCTGTGCTGAGATACAGGCTGCTCCAACCTGCTGTAAAATGCTTGATTTCGAGAGTGAGCGAAACTAATGAAAACATTGTTGGGGTAAAACCTAAAGGGAAAGACCTAGCACCAAATCCAATTTGCCATCTGATCTAACTTCTGGAGGCAGTCAAAATGAGCCTTAGAATTCTTCCCTACCTTATTCCTGTGCTGAGATACAGGCTGCTCCAACCTGCTGTAAAATGCTTGATTTCGAGAGTGAGCGAAACTAATGAAAACATTGTTGGGGTAAAACCTAAAGGGAAAGACCTAGCACCAAATCCAATTTGCCATCTGATCTAACTTCTGGAGGCAGTCAAAATGAGCCTTAGAATTCTTCCCTACCTTATTCCTGTGCTGAGATACAGGCTGCTCCAACCTGCTGTAAAATGCTTGATTTCGAGAGTGAGCGAAACTAATGAAAACATTGTTGGGGTAAAACCTAAAGGGAAAGACCTAGCACCAAATCCAATTTGCCATCTGATCTAACTTCTGGAGGCAGTCAAAATGAGCCTTAGAATTCTTCCCTACCTTATTCCTGTGCTGAGATACAGGCTGCTCCAACCTGCTGTGAAATGCTTGATTTCGAGAGTGAGCGAAACTAATGAAAACATTGTTGGGGTAAAACCTAAAGGGAAAGACCTAGCACCAAATCCAATTTGCCATCTGATCTAACTTCTGGAGGCAGTCAAAATGAGCCTTAGAATTCTTCCCTACCTTATTCCTGTGCTGAGATACAGGCTGCTCCAACCTGCTGTAAAATGCTTGATTTCGAGAGTGAGCGAAACTAATGAAAACATTGTTGGGGTAAAACCTAAAGGGAAAGACCTAGCACCAAATCCAATTTGCCATCTGATCTAACTTCTGGAGGCAGTCAAAATGATCCTTAGAATTCTTCCCTACCTTATTCCTGTGCTGAGATACAGGCTGCTCCAACCTGCTGTAAAATGCTTGATTTCGAGAGTGAGCGAAACTAATGAAAACATTGTTGGGGTAAAACCTAAAGGGAAAGACCTAGCACCAAATCCAATTTGCCATCTGATCTAACTTCTGGAGGCAGTCAAAATGAGCCTTAGAATTCTTCCCTACCTTATTCCTGTGCTGAGATACAGGCTGCTCCAACCTGCTGTAAAATGCTTGATTTCGAGAGTGAGCGAAACTAATGAAAACATTGTTGGGGTAAAACCTAAAGGGAAAGACCTAGCACCAAATCCAATTTGCCATCTGATCTAACTTCTGGAGGCAGTCAAAATGAGCCTTAGAATTCTTCCCTACCTTATTCCTGTGCTGAGATACAGGCTGCTCCAACCTGCTGTAAAATGCTTGATTTCGAGAGTGAGCGAAACTAATGAAAACATTGTTGGGGTAAAACCTAAAGGGAAAGACCTAGCACCAAATCCAATTTGCCATCTGATCTAACTTCTGGAGGCAGTCAAAATGAGCCTTAGAATTCTTCCCTACCTTATTCCTGTGCTGAGATACAGGCTGCTCCAACCTGCTGTGAAATGCTTGATTTCGAGAGTGAGCGAAACTAATGAAAACATTGTTGGGGTAAAACCTAAAGGGAAAGACCTAGCACCAAATCCAATTTGCCATCTGATCTAACTTCTGGAGGCAGTCAAAATGAGCCTTAGAATTCTTCCCTACCTTATTCCTGTGCTGAGATACAGGCTGCTCCAACCTGCTGTAAAATGCTTGATTTCGAGAGTGAGCGAAACTAATGAAAACATTGTTGGGGTAAAACCTAAAGGGAAAGACCTAGCACCAAATCCAATTTGCCATCTGATCTAACTTCTGGAGGCAGTCAAAATGAGCCTTAGAATTCTTCCCTACCTTATTCCTGTGCTGAGATACAGGCTGCTCCAACCTGCTGTAAAATGCTTGATTTCGAGAGTGAGCGAAACTAATGAAAACATTGTTGGGGTAAAACCTAAAGGGAAAGACCTAGCACCAAATCCAATTTGCCATCTGATCTAACTTCTGGAGGCAGTCAAAATGAGCCTTAGAATTCTTCCCTACCTTATTCCTGTGCTGAGATACAGGCTGCTCCAACCTGCTGTAAAATGCTTGATTTCGAGAGTGAGCGAAACTAATGAAAACATTGTTGGGGTAAAACCTAAAGGGAAAGACCTAGCACCAAATCCAATTTGCCATCTGATCTAACTTCTGGAGGCAGTCAAAATGAGCCTTAGAATTCTTCCCCTACCTTATTCCTGTGCTGAGATACAGGCTGCTCCAACCTGCTGTAAAATGCTTGATTTCGAGAGTGAGCGAAACTAATGAAAACATTGTTGGGGTAAAACCTAAAGGGAAAGACCTAGCACCAAATCCAATTTGCCATCTGATCTAACTTCTGGAGGCAGTCAAAATGAGCCTTAGAATTCTTCCCTACCTTATTCCTGTGCTGAGATACAGGCTGCTCCAACCTGCTGTAAAATGCTTGATTTCGAGAGTGAGCGAAACTAATGAAAACATTGTTGGGGTAAAACCTAAAGGGAAAGACCTAGCACCAAATCCAATTTGCCATCTGATCTAACTTCTGGAGGCAGTCAAAATGAGCCTTAGAATTCTTCCCTACCTTATTCCTGTGCTGAGATACAGGCTGCTCCAACCTGCTGTAAAATGCTTGATTTCGAGAGTGAGCGAAACTAATGAAAACATTGTTGGGGTAAAACCTAAAGGGAAAGACCTAGCACCAAATCCAATTTGCCATCTGATCTAACTTCTGGAGGCAGTCAAAATGAGCCTTAGAATTCTTCCCTACCTTATTCCTGTGCTGAGATACAGGCTGCTCCAACCTGCTGTAAAATGCTTGATTTCGAGAGTGAGCGAAACTAATGAAAACATTGTTGGGGTAAAACCTAAAGGGAAAGACCTAGCACCAAATCCAATTTGCCATCTGATCTAACTTCTGGAGGCAGTCAAAATGATCCTTAGAATTCTTCCCTACCTTATTCCTGTGCTGAGATACAGGCTGCTCCAACCTGCTGTAAAATGCTTGATTTCGAGAGTGAGCGAAACTAATGAAAACATTGTTGGGGTAAAACCTAAAGGGAAAGACCTAGCACCAAATCCAATTTGCCATCTGATCTAACTTCTGGAGGCAGTCAAATGAGCCTTAGAATTCTTCCCTACCTTATTCCTGTGCTGAGATACAGGCTGCTCCAACCTGCTGTAAAATGCTTGATTTCGAGAGTGAGCGAAACTAATGAAAACATTGTTGGGGTAAAACCTAAAGGGAAAGACCTAGCACCAAATCCAATTTGCCATCTGATCTAACTTCTGGAGGCAGTCAAAATGAGCCTTAGAATTCTTCCCTACCTTATTCCTGTGCTGAGATACAGGCTGCTCCAACCTGCTGTAAAATGCTTGATTTCGAGAGGTGAGCGAAACTAATGAAAACATTGTTGGGGTAAAACCTAAAGGGAAAGACCTAGCACCAAATCCAATTTGCCATCTGATCTAACTTCTGGAGGCAGTCAAAATGAGCCTTAGAATTCTTCCCTACCTTATTCCTGTGCTGAGATACAGGCTGCTCCAACCTGCTGTAAAATGCTTGATTTCGAGAGTGAGCGAAACTAATGAAAACATTGTTGGGGTAAAACCTAAAGGGAAAGACCTAGCACCAAATCCAATTTGCCATCTGATCTAACTTCTGGAGGCAGTCAAAATGAGCCTTAGAATTCTTCCCTACCTTATTCCTGTGCTGAGATACAGGCTGCTCCAACCTGCTGTAAAATGCTTGATTTCGAGAGTGAGCGAAACTAATGAAAACATTGTTGGGGTAAAACCTAAAGGGAAAGACCTAGCACCAAATCCAATTTGCCATCTGATCTAACTTCTGGAGGCAGTCAAAATGAGCCTTAGAATTCTTCCCTACCTTATTCCTGTGCTGAGATACAGGCTGCTCCAACCTGCTGTAAAATGCTTGATTTCGAGAGTGAGCGAAACTAATGAAAACATTGTTGGGGTAAAACCTAAAGGGAAAGACCTAGCACCAAATCCAATTTGCCATCTGATCTAACTTCTGGAGGCAGTCAAAATGAGCCTTAGAATTCTTCCCTACCTTATTCCTGTGCTGAGATACAGGCTGCTCCAACCTGCTGTAAAATGCTTGATTTCGAGAGTGAGCGAAACTAATGAAAACATTGTTGGGGTAAAACCTAAAGGGAAAGACCTAGCACCAAATCCAATTTGCCATCTGATCTAACTTCTGGAGGCAGTCAAAATGAGCCTTAGAATTCTTCCCTACCTTATTCCTGTGCTGAGATACAGGCTGCTCCAACCTGCTGTAAATGCTTGATTTCGAGAGTGAGCGAAACTAATGAAAACATTGTTGGGGTAAAACCTAAAGGGAAAGACCTAGCACCAAATCCAATTTGCCATCTGATCTAACTTCTGGAGGCAGTCAAAATGATCCTTAGAATTCTTCCCTACCTTATTCCTGTGCTGAGATACAGGCTGCTCCAACCTGCTGTGAAATGCTTGATTTCGAGAAGTGAGCGAAACTAATGAAAACATTGTTGGGGTAAAACCTAAAGGGAAAGACCTAGCACCAAATCCAATTTGCCATCTGATCTAACTTCTGGAGGCAGTCAAAATGAGCCTTAGAATTCTTCCCTACCTTATTCCTGTGCTGAGATACAGGCTGCTCCAACCTGCTGTAAAATGCTTGATTTCGAGAGTGAGCGAAACTAATGAAAACATTGTTGGGGTAAAACCTAAAGGGAAAGACCTAGCACCAAATCCAATTTGCCATCTGATCTAACTTCTGGAGGCAGTCAAAATGAGCCTTAGAATTCTTCCCTACCTTATTCCTGTGCTGAGATACAGGCTGCTCCAACCTGCTGTAAAATGCTTGATTTCGAGAGTGAGCGAAACTAATGAAAACATTGTTGGGGTAAAACCTAAAGGGAAAGACCTAGCACCAAATCCAATTTGCCATCTGATCTAACTTCTGGAGGCAGTCAAAATGATCCTTAGAATTCTTCCCTACCTTATTCCTGTGCTGAGATACAGGCTGCTCCAACCTGCTGTAAAATGCTTGATTTCGAGAGTGAGCGAAACTAATGAAAACATTGTTGGGGTAAAACCTAAAGGGAAAGACCTAGCACCAAATCCAATTTGCCATCTGATCTAACTTCTGGAGGCAGTCAAAATGAGCCTTAGAATTCTTCCCTACCTTATTCCTGTGCTGAGATACAGGCTGCTCCAACCTGCTGTAAAATGCTTGATTTCGAGAGTGAGCGAAACTAATGAAAACATTGTTGGGGTAAAACCTAAAGGGAAAGACCTAGCACCAAATCCAATTTGCCATCTGATCTAACTTCTGGAGGCAGTCAAAATGAGCCTTAGAATTCTTCCCTACCTTATTCCTGTGCTGAGATACAGGCTGCTCCAACCTGCTGTAAAATGCTTGATTTCGAGAGTGAGCGAAACTAATGAAAACATTGTTGGGGTAAAACCTAAAGGGAAAGACCTAGCACCAAATCCAATTTGCCATCTGATCTAACTTCTGGAGGCAGTCAAAATGAGCCTTAGAATTCTTCCCTACCTTATTCCTGTGCTGAGATACAGGCTGCTCCAACCTGCTGTAAAATGCTTGATTTCGAGAGTGAGCGAAACTAATGAAAACATTGTTGGGGTAAAACCTAAAGGGAAAGACCTAGCACCAAATCCAATTTGCCATCTGATCTAACTTCTGGAGGCAGTCAAAATGATCCTTAGAATTCTTCCCTACCTTATTCCTGTGCTGAGATACAGGCTGCTCCAACCTGCTGTAAAATGCTTGATTTCGAGAGTGAGCGAAACTAATGAAAACATTGTTGGGGTAAAACCTAAAGGGAAAGACCTAGCACCAAATCCAATTTGCCATCTGATCTAACTTCTGGAGGCAGTCAAAATGAGCCTTAGAATTCTTCCCTACCTTATTCCTGTGCTGAGATACAGGCTGCTCCAACCTGCTGTAAAATGCTTGATTTCGAGAGTGAGCGAAACTAATGAAAACATTGTTGGGGTAAAACCTAAAGGGAAGACCTAGCACCAAATCCAATTTGCCATCTGATCTAACTTCTGGAGGGCAGTCAAAATGATCCTTAGAATTCTTCCCTACCTTATTCCTGTGCTGAGATACAGGCTGCTCCAACCTGCTGTAAAATGCTTGATTTCGAGAGTGAGCGAAACTAATGAAAACATTGTTGGGGTAAAACCTAAAGGGAAAGACCTAGCACCAAATCCAATTTGCCATCTGATCTAACTTCTGGAGGCAGTCAAAATGAGCCTTAGAATTCTTCCCTACCTTATTCCTGTGCTGAGATACAGGCTGCTCCAACCTGCTGTAAAATGCTTGATTTCGAGAGTGAGCGAAACTAATGAAAACATTGTTGGGGTAAAACCTAAAGGGAAAGACCTAGCACCAAATCCAATTTGCCATCTGATCTAACTTCTGGAGGCAGTCAAAATGAGCCTTAGAATTCTTCCCTACCTTATTCCTGTGCTGAGATACAGGCTGCTCCAACCTGCTGTAAAATGCTTGATTTCGAGAGTGAGCGAAACTAATGAAAACATTGTTGGGGTAAAACCTAAAGGGGAAAGACCTAGCACCAAATCCAATTTGCCATCTGATCTAACTTCTGGAGGCAGTCAAAATGAGCCTTAGAATTCTTCCCTACCTTATTCCTGTGCTGAGATACAGGCTGCTCCAACCTGCTGTAAAATGCTTGATTTCGAGAGTGAGCGAAACTAATGAAAACATTGTTGGGGTAAAACCTAAAGGGAAAGACCTAGCACCAAATCCAATTTGCCATCTGATCTAACTTCTGGAGGCAGTCAAAATGAGCCTTAGAATTCTTCCCTACCTTATTCCTGTGCTGAGATACAGGCTGCTCCAACCTGCTGTAAAATGCTTGATTTCGAGAGTGAGCGAAACTAATGAAAACATTGTTGGGGTAAAACCTAAAGGGAAAGACCTAGCACCAAATCCAATTTGCCATCTGATCTAACTTCTGGAGGCAGTCAAAATGAGCCTTAGAATTCTTCCCTACCTTATTCCTGTGCTGAGATACAGGCTGCTCCAACCTGCTGTAAAATGCTTGATTTCGAGAGTGAGCGAAACTAATGAAAACATTGTTGGGGTAAAACCTAAAGGGAAAGACCTAGCACCAAATCCAATTTGCCATCTGATCTAACTTCTGGAGGCAGTCAAAATGATCCTTAGAATTCTTCCCTACCTTATTCCTGTGCTGAGATACAGGCTGCTCCAACCTGCTGTAAAATGCTTGATTTCGAGAGTGAGCGAAACTAATGAAAACATTGTTGGGGTAAAACCTAAAGGGAAAGACCTAGCACCAAATCCAATTTGCCATCTGATCTAACTTCTGGAGGCAGTCAAAATGAGCCTTAGAATTCTTCCCTACCTTATTCCTGTGCTGAGATACAGGCTGCTCCAACCTGCTGTAAAATGCTTGATTTCGAGAGTGAGCGAAACTAATGAAAACATTGTTGGGGTAAAACCTAAAGGGAAAGACCTAGCACCAAATCCAATTTGCCATCTGATCTAACTTCTGGAGGCAGTCAAAATGATCCTTAGAATTCTTCCCTACCTTATTCCTGTGCTGAGATACAGGCTGCTCCAACCTGCTGTAAAATGCTTGATTTCGAGAGGGAGCGAAACTAATGAAAACATTGTTGGGGTAAAACCTAAAGGGAAAGACCTAGCACCAAATCCAATTTGCCATCTGATCTAACTTCTGGAGGCAGTCAAAATGAGCCTTAGAATTCTTCCCTACCTTATTCCTGTGCTGAGATACAGGCTGCTCCAACCTGCTGTAAAATGCTTGATTTCGAGAGGGAGCGAAACTAATGAAAACATTGTTGGGGTAAAACCTAAAGGGAAAGACCTAGCACCAAATCCAATTTGCCATCTGATCTAACTTCTGGAGGCAGTCAAAATGAGCCTTAGAATTCTTCCCTACCTTATTCCTGTGCTGAGATACAGGCTGCTCCAACCTGCTGTAAAATGCTTGATTTCGAGAGTGAGCGAAACTAATGAAAACATTGTTGGGGTAAAACCTAAAGGGAAAGACCTAGCACCAAATCCAATTTTCCATCTGATCTAACTTCTGGAGGCAGTCAAAATGAGCCTTAGAATTCTTCCCTACCTTATTCCTGTGCTGAGATACAGGCTGCTCCAACCTGCTGTAAAATGCTTGATTTCGAGAGTGAGCGAAACTAATGAAAACATTGTTGGGGTAAAACCTAAAGGGAAAGACCTAGCACCAAATCCAATTTGCCATCTGATCTAACTTCTGGAGGCAGTCAAAATGAGCCTTAGAATTCTTCCCTACCTTATTCCTGTGCTGAGATACAGGCTGCTCCAACCTGCTGTAAAATGCTTGATTTCGAGAGTGAGCGAAACTAATGAAAACATTGTTGGGGTAAAACCTAAAGGGAAAGACCTAGCACCAAATCCAATTTGCCATCTGATCTAACTTCTGGAGGCAGTCAAAATGATCCTTAGAATTCTTCCCTACCTTATTCCTGTGCTGAGATACAGGCTGCTCCAACCTGCTGTAAAATGCTTGATTTCGAGAGTGAGCGAAACTAATGAAAACATTGTTGGGGTAAAACCTAAAGGGAAAGACCTAGCACCAAATCCAATTTGCCATCTGATCTAACTTCTGGAGGCAGTCAAAATGAGCCTTAGAATTCTTCCCTACCTTATTCCTGTGCTGAGATACAGGCTGCTCCAACCTGCTGTAAAATGCTTGATTTCGAGAGTGAGCGAAACTAATGAAAACATTGTTGGGGTAAAACCTAAAGGGAAAGACCTAGCACCAAATCCAATTTGCCATCTGATCTAACTTCTGGAGGCAGTCAAAATGAGCCTTAGAATTCTTCCCTACCTTATTCCTGTGCTGAGATACAGGCTGCTCCAACCTGCTGTAAAATGCTTGATTTCGAGAGTGAGCGAAACTAATGAAAACATTGTTGGGGTAAAACCTAAAGGGAAAGACCTAGCACCAAATCCAATTTGCCATCTGATCTAACTTCTGGAGGCAGTCAAAATGAGCCTTAGAATTCTTCCCTACCTTATTCCTGTGCTGAGATACAGGCTGCTCCAACCTGCTGTAAAATGCTTGATTTCGAGAGTGAGCGAAACTAATGAAAACATTGTTGGGGTAAAACCTAAAGGGAAAGACCTAGCACCAAATCCAATTTGCCATCTGATCTAACTTCTGGAGGCAGTCAAAATGATCCTTAGAATTCTTCCCTACCTTATTCCTGTGCTGAGATACAGGCTGCTCCAACCTGCTGTAAAATGCTTGATTTCGAGAGGGAGCGAAACTAATGAAAACATTGTTGGGGTAAAACCTAAAGGGAAAGACCTAGCACCAAATCCAATTTGCCATCTGATCTAACTTCTGGAGGCAGTCAAAATGAGCCTTAGAATTCTTCCCTACCTTATTCCTGTGCTGAGATACAGGCTGCTCCAACCTGCTGTAAAATGCTTGATTTCGAGAGTGAGCGAAACTAATGAAAACATTGTTGGGGTAAAACCTAAAGGGAAAGACCTAGCACCAAATCCAATTTGCCATCTGATCTAACTTCTGGAGGCAGTCAAAATGAGCCTTAGAATTCTTCCCTACCTTATTCCTGTGCTGAGATACAGGCTGCTCCAACCTGCTGTAAAATGCTTGATTTCGAGAGTGAGCGAAACTAATGAAAACATTGTTGGGGTAAAACCTAAAGGGAAAGACCTAGCACCAAATCCAATTTGCCATCTGATCTAACTTCTGGAGGCAGTCAAAATGAGCCTTAGAAATTCTTCCCTACCTTATTCCTGTGCTGAGATACAGGCTGCTCCAACCTGCTGTAAAATGCTGATTTCGAGAGTGAGCGAAACTAATGAAAACATTGTTGGGG